>NW_021633187.1:0-149039 GCF_004799145.2 Neltuma alba
TCCAAATCACTTTGACCAAAGGGATTCCTTTGTTCCTCAGCTGCTTGACTTTCCGATCCACTATGCGTTCTGGTCTTACTTCAAATGTCAGATTGTTCTTTAGCTCAATCTGATCATATTCTAGCACATGTTCTGGATCCGGATTGTACTTCTTCAACTGGGAAACATGGAAGACGTTGTGCAACTGACTTAAGTTCGGGGGTAAGGCCAGTCGATAGGCTACAGGTCCTACCTTTGAGAGTATTTGGAATGGTCCCACATATTTAGGCGTCAGCTTTCTCGCCTTAATAGATCGTCCTACTCCGTAGTTGGAGATACCTTCAGGAATACATGGTCTCCAACCTCGAACTCTAACGGCTTTCTCCTACTGTCGGCGTAGCTCTTCTGTCTGCTTTGAGCCGTGAGTAGCCTCTGTTTGATCTGTTTAATCTGTTCAGAGGTACGATCTACTATATCTGGACCCCAAATTTTTCTCTCTCCGAGTTCTGTCCAACAAAGCGGGGATCTGCACTTTCTTCCGTACAATGCCTCGTATGGTGCCATCTGGATACTGGAATGGTAACTGTTGTTGTACGCGAATTCTGCCAAAGGCAGATATTCATCCCAGCTTCCTTTGAAATCCAAAACGCACGCTCTCAGCATATCTTCTAGTGTCTGTATCGTTCGTTCTGTTTGTCCGTCCGTTTGCGGATGATAAGCTGTACTGAAACTCAGTACCGTGCCCATGGCTTCTTGCACTGCTTTCCAGAATCTCGACATGAATCTTGGATCCCTGTCAGACACAATGTACTCTGGAACCCCATGTAATCTTACGATCTCTTTAATGTATAACCTCGCTAACTTCTCTGGCGAATATTTAACATTAATCGCCAAGAAATGGGCCGACTTCGTCAGTCTATCAACTATGACCCATATTGCATCGTATCCTGACGACGTACGAGGTAGTCCTACTATGAAGTCCATAGAGATACTGTCCCACTTCCATTCAGGAATACTAAGGGGTTGTAAAAATCCTGACGGCTTCTGGTGTTCCGTCTTCACCTTTTGGCATGTAAGGCACTTTGTCACATACTCAGTGACATCTCGTTTCATACCAGGCCACCAAAACAATGACTTGATGTCTTGATACATCTTGGTCATTCCTGGATGAATCGTATATTTGCTTTTATGTGCCTCATCTAGAATTTGCTTCTTGAGATCATCTACAGGAGGAACATACGATCTTCCTCTGAATTCTATTACTCCCTCTGTTGAGATCTCAAATCTTTTGCTCATTGCTCAAGACTTTAGCTCGAAGGGTCTTTGCTAACGGATCTCCTCTTTGAGCTTCTTTATTTGTCTTATCACATCAACAGTTGTTCTCTGCACTAATGGCTCATTAGCCACATCATCTGCTGTTAACTGCATGTGATAAATAGGACCCCAATCTCTTATATCTTCTAACAGATCACCCTCTTTGATCATGAGGGTAGCTACTTGCACCACTTTTCTGCTCAGAGCATCAGCCACTACATTGGCTTTTCCCGGATGATACTTGATCTGATAGTCATAATCTTTCAACAACTCCATCCATCTCCTCTGTCTCATGTTAAGTTCTTTCTGGTCTTGCAGGTACTTGAGACTCTTGTGATCACAGAACAATTCTATAGTTGCCCCATACAAATAATGCCTCCATATCTTCAAGGCATACACTATCGCTGCAAGCTCCAGGTCATGAGTGGGGTAATTTTCTTCGTGAGGTTTTAATTGGCGCGAGGCGTAGGCAACAACTCTTCCCTGCTGCATCAGTACACATCCCAATCCCTGTTTGCTAGCATCTGTGTACACTACATATGGTAGTGTTGGATCGGGGATAACTAGTACTGGGGTAGAGGTTAGCCTTCGCTTCAGCTCTTGAAAACTTGCCTCACATTTCTCGTCCCACAAGAACTGCTGGTTCTTCCTGGTTAGCTTTGTCAGCGCTTGGGCAATTCTAGAAAAGTCCTGGATAAATCTCCTATAGTAACCTGCCAGCCCTAAGAAACTTCGTATCTCTGTCACTGTCTTAGGCTGCTCCCAGTTCAGTACTGATTCAACTTTACTGGGATCTACGGCCACACCTTCATGGTTAATCACATGGCCTAGGAATTTAACTTCCTTTAACCAAAACTCACATTTACTGAGCTTGGCGTAGAGTTGTTTCTCCTTCAGTGTACTCAGCACAATTCTCAAGTGCTGCTCATGCTCTTCTTGAGTTTTGGAGTACACTAGTATGTCATCAATAAAAACTACTACAAACAGATCTAAGTATGGTCTAAAAATCCGGTTCATGTAGTCCATGAAAATAGCAGGTGCATTTGTCAATCCAAACGGCATCACTAAGAACTCATAGTGTCCGTATCGGGTCCTAAATGCAGTCTTCGAAACATCTTCTGTCTTTATCCGCAGCTGATGATATCCCGATCGTAGATCGATCTTGGAAAACACCGTTGCTCCTGCCAGTTGGTCTAACAGATCATCAATTCGCGGCAGAGGGTATTTATTCTTTATCGTCACCTTGTTTAGCTCTCGATAGTCAATGCATAGCCTTAGACTACCGTCTTTCTTTTTCACAAAGAGTACTGGAGCACCCCAGGGAGATACACTTGGTCTTATAAAACCCTTCTCCAACAGCTCCTCAATTTGTCTCTTTAGCTCAACCATTTCGTTGGGAGCCATTCGATATGGAGCTTTGGATATTGGTTTTGTCCCTGGTACAAGATCAATCGTGAACTCCACTTCTCGCTCTGGCGGAAGTCCACTGATCTCTGTTGGAAATACCTCTGGGAAGTCTTTCACTATCGGTATTTCTTCAATTCCTTCTTCTACCTCTGCTCGAATTGAGAAGAATACAAATATCCTTGACATCCGTGCCGTAAGCATCTACTCGCTTCGGCTTCAGTTATAAAATTTAAACTTACTTCTTTTCTAGGGATTTCTTCCTTAGAGGGTAATACTAACGTTTTCTTACCACAATCTAGAAGTATGTTATTGGCAGATAACCAATTCAAACCAATTATCACCTCAATGTCACGAAAAGGCATGCATATCAAGTCAATGATAGTGCAACAATGCTGATAACAGACCACACAATTCAGGCATGCTTTAGAAGTCACAACTTTAGGACTAGTGGGAGTAGAAACAACAATATCATATGGCAAGGTATCAACAGTCAAACCCAATCGCCCAACACAATCATGTGATATAAAGGAATGGCTAGCACCTGAGTCAAACATGGCATACACAAGGCAATCATTAACAGTGATCGTACCTTGGATCATGTCAGGTGACTTACGGGCCTCTTCCTGTGTAAGGGCAAACACCCTGCCTTGGGTCTGCTGTCTCGTCCCTTCTGCCCCTTGTGGGCATTCCTTTGAAAAGTGTCCTGGTCTCCCACATCTATAGCACACGTTCTGGCCAAATAAACATGGCCTGTCGCCATGATTCTTGCCACACTTCTCACATTCCTTGGCCCTTCGTGTGATATCAAACCCTTCAGGTCGTCTGCCTCCTCTTCTCATCTTTCTGCCAAAGCCAGGCCTCTTCCTCTTCTTATTAACATAAGAGGTTCCTTCTTGATTCGGCCTCGATGGGGGTCTCTCAGCTTTCAAAGCTATCGGCATCATTCCTCGATGATTCTGACTTGCTTCAGTAATACGGCAGACTTCTACTGCCTTGTTAAAACTCTCGATCTGTTGAGGCGCCACGACCTCCTTAATGTCGGCTTTAATCCTCTGACCAGCTTCTCCGTATTCCACCGTTCATCATTGAGACGTTTTAGATAAGCAGAATAACGGGACAGCCGAATGTGCTTTGCTAAGTAGTCATCAAAAGTTTCATTATTCCCCTGCTGCAACACTAGGAATTCAGCTTCCATTTTATCCTGTGCTGATCGGGGAAAGTACTTCTGATAGAATCTTTCTTTGAACACCTCCCATGTTATTGGGGTGTTGTTGGCTTGCAGTACCAACTCAGTGTTGTTCCACCACTGATCTGCTTCTTTTCTAGCTTATAAATTGCCATCTGAGCTTTAATCTCAGATGAACATCCCATTACCCGAAAGATCTTCTCCAGTCGGGTAATCCAATCTTCAGCTATTTGTGGTTCCAATGAACCCTTGAACTCTGGTGGATTATGCTTGCAAAATTTCGTAATCCACTGCTGAATATCTCTTGATTTTCAGCCACTCCTGCTTGCTCTTCAGGTACTTGCTGTTGGACTTGTGGGGTCGCTTCAGCTTGCATTTGCTCAGGTTGTCGTAACTGAGCAATCGCTGCTGCTACCGCTGCTGCTATAACGGCGTCTCTCTCTTCTTGCTGCCGTAACTGTGCCTCTTGTAGTTGCTGTACGACTCGTTGTTGCTCATCCAGCCTATTCATTACTTGCTGGATAGGATCTCTATGTGGTTCCTCAGGAGTGTTTCTTGCTCCTCTCCGTGTTCTCACCATTTCGCTTGTTCTTTAATTAACTATGGGAGAATAAAGGAACTCTTTAATCATTTATCATATAAACATACCCTTCTTATTTATATAACAAACATTTGTACAGCAACACAAGGGTTACACAGAGTTTTTAGCAGTTAGCCTAACTTATATACAGTCCAAAACTATTTACACTATATACATCATCAGTCTAGCATTGACCATGACCAGCTCATGGAAAAGTAGCCCATACAAAGGTCTCTATGGCGTCGACCATCTCCAGGAAAGTACATCTGGGTAGGCGATTGTCTATCTCATTGATTCCTTCATTCCATTTCCATGTCTTGGGGATTACACGAACAGGGCTAGGATCCAATCATCATCTCCCAAGGTATGGTCCTCTCTAGTCACCCAATAATAAAGGCTCTTAATGTCCTCTAAGAACCTTAAGTATACATCAGCTTCCTGGTGCTCATACGGCTTAATGAAACGGCTTCTAAACTGGAACTCTTGAACTAGCTGAGGAAGGCACTGGAACTCTTTCTTAATTTCAGGTGTAGGGATCTTACTCGGACCTGCTTCATCCTTAGTAGGCATCTTAACAACTGGAGCTATATCATTAGAGGCAACAGTGGCAATGTCTTTCTCTAGAGCCTTCCCCTTGAAACCGAAGTAATCTACCTGAGTAGCTGGGGATTTGTGCTAAGCTCTCCATACCTCTCAATGTCCTCGTACCACCATGTCTCATCATACCACCATGGATATCGCTCACCGGGCATGACCTTGCTGATGGTCTCTCCGGATTTTCCACTTCCACTACAAACAGCCATTACCTGAGCTTTTCTGTAATCCTAATGACCAAATGAACTCATTAATAAGCACTATCACATGCTTTCCTTAAAATGCAGAGCATACAAAATATCAAAATTTGTTCTGTGTGCCAGAACCATGTGCTCTGATACCATAAATGTAACACCTTACGTTTACGACCTTATGTTGTGCCAAGTTAAGACATTCGGAAGCGCAATCTAAGGTTACCGGGTTGAAAAACCTGAATTTGAAAATTTCTTTTCCCGCATTACTATTCACCGTAACCTTAAACTTGGCATAACTTTGAAAAATCATAACTAATTCTAGAAAAATCGAAACGAGGTCGTTCCAAGTCTCACTCGAAGCTCTTAACATCATCTATCAAGGAAAAATGACCTCAGGTTCCGCTTTAATCAGAAACGCATTCGTTTTCAATTTCGAAAAGTACTGTTCATTTGGTCATTTTTCTATTTTCCAGGATTTTTGCCTAACTTCGGAAAGGCATAACTTCTTACACAGAGCTCCGATTGTGACGCTTTACCACTCATTTTAAAGGGAAAAATAAGATCTATTTGCATACCAAATTTCAGGGAAAAAGTCAACCATTTGACCAGGGTCTTCGTTGGTCAAAGTTTGGTCAAATCTAGACCATTTTTATCCCCTTTTTCACTAATTTTGACAGCATTTCGTTTTTCACTATAATCATACCATAATCACTTATAAAGCTACTCTATCATTAATATACATTCCAAAAAGGGTATCATATCATGTATTTATGAACATAGTATGCTTACATGGCTTGAAAGAGAAAGGTTCAAAACCGTATAATACATTACATAATTCATAACTTCTTCAAGCCATGACTATTTCCTTTCCTTTCTCCTTAGCAGTAGTGGCACCTAGGATATCATGTTATAGGAGGAATGAGATTTCATAGAAATCCCAGTAGCATTGAACATACAACCATCAAGTCAACATGCATAAGATGTCATGCTACATGCAGTAAGATAACATTTCTAGTCTTTATGCCATGCTATAATCATTCTGTATCCATGTCATCATATCATGGAGCATATAATCATTCTGGTCAAAACTCAATCATGCAAGAGCCAAGGCATACATTGCAAGGAGTTCACATCATCTGTACATAACATTCTCATGGCACATAAACACACATAGCAGATACATCAAATGCAGATCAACAAAATAATTGCAGTTCACGCTACCTCAATTCCTTGCTTAACGTTTCCTCCTTGATCCCTTGCTGGAGATCCTCCTAGGTTTCCAGAAGAGTTGCCTATCAACCATACAGTAAGGGTATGGTAAATTCCATATCCAGTATACCATTCTTTCTCAATATAATGCTACCCTTGTATCTTTCAATTTATAATTTCTGTATACCTTTCCTAAACCTTTGACCTTGGTTTGACCAAGCCTTAATCCTCAATTAAGGTCTTGGAATTCTTCCTTAATCCATGATTAATCATGCTTCCTTGGTTAATCACTAACCCTTAGTCCTTAATCCAATACTTAATTAAGGTCCTCAAGTCACATAGTCATAATCCTTTAAGATTAAATCACTAATCCCTTTTTGGATTAACCATTAATCATTCTCTAATCAACATGATTAACCATTATTCATTCCTTAATTAACATGATTAATCATTTTCTAATCAATATGATTAATCATTAATCATTCTCTAATCAATATGATTAACCATTATTCATTCCTTAATTAACATGATTAATCATTTTCTAATCAATATGATTAATCATTAATCATTCTCTAATCAATATGATTAAGCTTTAATCAATACTTAATCAACATGATTACCCATAATTAATCATCCTTCAATTATCATAACTAATCACTAATTAATTAGGGTAGCTAACCTTAATCACTTACTAATCCTTAATCAAATAACATAATTAATCTTAGCTATCACTAAACCATAATTAATCAAGGTAATTAATCCTAATCTTCCTCAAATAAATAATCAACTAAAAATAATTAACACTTAGGGAGATAAACATACCTTAATTAGCGCTTAATCGGCGATTAGAGGTGATTAAGCTTGCTGTCTCTCTTTCTCTCTCTTCTTTCTTCCTTTCTCTCTCCTAGAACTCAAGAACACAAAATTCTCTCCCAACAAACACCTCTTGGCCGAATTCTTCATGAAAGGGGGGGTATTTATAGGCCTTGATATTTCAAAATGCCGAAAATGCCCTTCGGGAAAAAGATGCGATCTCGGCCGTCCATTTTTTTCTACTTTACACGTGGACAAATCTTAGGGCACTCACCATAAGAAAGTGACACATGTAGGGACACCTAATCACCATGTGATTTTCATGTGGAAAATAAATATTATTTTATTATTTTGTCTCTTATTTCCCTTTATGCCCTTGAACAATTTGGAAAATTCCAACTTTGTCCTCTCCTTCTAATTTTGGCCGAATTATTGCTCTTAATATTGGAAAAATATGACTCATCCAATAATCAGTGCAATCCACTGATTATTTGTGTATTTCCGGTCCGATTTTCCAACAATCCTGTCCAATTTACTGTCACAAAATTTTGATTTCAACACCTCATTAAATTCCCCTCATTCCAAGGGTAATCCATGATTTTTCTCAAGTTCTATCTCCCTCTATAATTTTCTAAATTTTATTCTGTCAAAAATCACTATTCTACCGATAATAATTCGGTAATAAATATCCTTTAAGCTAACCTTTGTACATCCAAAGGTGGGAAATAATTTTATAAATTAGGATAATATGTCACATAATTTATCCATATTTTTCCTTGAATTTTTGAGGCCTCTATATATTTTATATAATGGAAATTGGCTAATTTTCCTTAATTAACCAAAAATTCCAATAATTACAAATAATTTCCTGATAAATTATTTTTAATCTCATATTCATCTTCTAAGCCTCAAACATTATTCTGTACCCTCCTTTCTATTTTTCATAATTTTCTGGGAATTTTCAGGAAATTTGAACATTATTTCCAATACTGCCCTTCTTTAACTGATCTTTTCAGAAATGACCGTTATGTCCCTATCCTGATTTTTCCTCATAGCCTGGATCCTCTACCAGTCTACTATACTACTTGGCCTTAGTCAGTCACAAATCATTCATCAGTTAGAATAAAATTATCAGGGTGTGACAACGTGCGACCCGTCCACTTGCGGTCAAGTTATTTGGTGAACACCTCTACCAACAAGTGTAAAGGGCATTAGAAGTTTCTTGGGTCATGTGGGATTCTACTGTCGTTTCATTAAAGATTTTTCTAAAATCACTAAGCCTTTATGCAATCTGTTGGAGAAAGATAGGGAGTTCAAGTTTGATGAAGCTTGTATGAACTCTTTTGAGGAGTTAAAGAAGAAGCTTACATCAACACCAATTTTAGTAGCACCTAATTAGGAGATGCCCTTCATCATTATGGCAGATGCTAGTGACTTTGCCGTTGGAGCAGTATTGGGAAAAAAAGCAGAAAAGGTCTTCCATCCCATTTACTATGCAAGTAAAACGCTGGATGATGCTCAACCTAACTACACTATAGGAAAAAGAATTGCTTGCAGTGGTGTTTGCTTGTGAGAAATTTCGCTCTTATATTGTAGGCATGAAAGTGACTATCTATACAGACCACTCTGCTCTGAAGTACCTATTTACCAAGAAAGATTCCAAAGCATGCCTGATTTGTTAGGTCTTTTTGCTTCAAGAATTTGACTTGGAAATTGTTGATAGAAAGGGCACTGAAAACCAAGTGGCAGACCATCTGTCTCGGTTGAGTACTAGAGCTCAACATAATCATAGACAGGAGATCAATGCAGCTTTCCCTAATGAATGCTTGTTCTTTGTGGAAGACTTGACTACTCCATGGTATGCAAATCTGGTTAATTATTTGGTTTGTGGAACTTTGCCACTGGACCTCAACTTCCACCAAAAAAGGAGATTTCTGCATGATGCGAAGATGTACTTCTGGGAAGAGCCTTATTTGTTCAAAAGATGTGCCAATCAGATGATAAAAAGATGTGTTTTGAAAGTTGAGCAGCAAGATATTCTAGAGTGTTGTCATTCTTCTGCCTATGGAGGGCACTTTAGAGGAGAGAAAATTGTTGCCAAAGTCCTTCAAAGTGGGTTTTATTGGCCTTCATTATTTATAGATGTATACTCATTTGTGATCCGATATGATCGGTGTCAACGAGTGGGAAACATATCAAGAAGGAATGAAATGCCTCTGAATAATATTCTAGAAGTCAAACTCTTTGATGTATGGGGGATTGATTTCATGGGCCCTTTTCTAAAGTCTCTTAATCAATAGTACATTCTGGTCGCTATAGACTATGTCTCGAAATGGGTTGAAGCTACGGCATGTGTATCCAATGATGCCAAAACTATGTTCAAATTCTTAAAGAAAAACATCTTCACTAGATTTGGAGCACCCTGGGCTATCATTAGTGATGGTGGCTCCCACTTTTGAGATCATCAATTTCAAGCTCTGATGAAGAAATATGGTGTGAAGCACAGGGTAACTTTGGCTTATCACCCTCAGTCAAATGGCCAAGCTGAAATATCCAACCGAGAAATTAAAAGCATTCTCGAGAAGGTAGTAGGTGCAATAAGAAAGGATTGGTCATTAAAACTAGATGACTCTCTTTGGGCCTACAAGATAGCATATAAAACTCCGATTCGAATGTCTCCCTATTGGTTGGTGTTCGGAAAAGCACGTCATTTGCCTGTGGAATTGGAGCATGGGGCTTACTAGGACATAAAAAAGCTGAATCTTGACTTTCAAGCTGCTAGTGCAAAAAGGCTCCTTCAACTGAATGAATTGGAGGAATTTCGCCTTAATGCCTATGAAAGTGCAAGGCTCTATAAGGAAAGGACCAAGAAGTATCATGATCAAAAAATTATACCTAAGGCCTTTGAAGCTGGGCAAAAAGTGTTATTTCATAATTGAAAATTGAGACTATTTCTGAGCAAACTCAAATCACGCTGGTCAGGGCCATTCACTGTGGTATAAGCTGCTAACCATGGTGCGGTGGAGCTGGAAAATGAAAAGGGTAAAAGATTTCATGCAAATAGCCATCGTTTGAAGCATTATTGGGGTGGGACGGTGGATCATCAAGTCTCTACGATCTACTTTACTGAGCAATCATTAAAGAGCTGAAGAGTCAGGCTAAAGACATAAACCAAGCACTACTTGGAAGGCAACCCAAGCTCTAAACTTGCCTTTTATGTGTTTATTGTATTTCAGTTTTGTTTTAGTAGATTTACGTTTGATCTTTTTTTTTGTAGGCCTAAAGGTTTATTCCTCAAACTTTGGAGCTTAGCAGAAGGAGTGGCTGATTTCTGATTATCGCAACCAGGGAAGTGCACTTAACCTTAATCTCCAGCATTAACCTTGACCTTGTTGATACATCTAGAATATCAAATGCATTTGATTGAAACTTCATTGATATTGTGGCTTTGATTGGTTAGTTTGATTATGTTGGAGCTTGTGTTAAATTGAGGCTTGTGGGTTTTGTTTTTGTGTGGTTGTTTGTGTTATGTTGTTTCCTATCATTGTGCTTGTGTTTAGTCTTGTTTTATTGTGTGTTGTGTCTTGGGAAGTGGTAGGTCCAGTTAGTGTTTGGTAATTTTTCAAGGTAGGCCTGTTCTATAAAACCCGCCGCAATAGCCCGTCCTTTTTAGTGTACGTACTCTGTAAGAGGTGCTGCGGCCCCTACCAAAATCCGTTGCAGCGTGTGTACCTAGAAGCCGCAGTGCCTGCCCTCTTTCCCAGAGTCCAGTTCTGTCTGAGGCGTCGTGGTGTAATCACTCATGAGCCGCGACGCCCTTCTTTTACCCAGGTTTAGCAATTCTGTAATAAGCGCCGCGGCCCCTGTCAAAATCCGGCACGGTGCCTTCTCATATTCTGCTGTTTCTATTTTTGTGTTTCCCATTTTACCCTTCTTTATTTTTCTCAATGCCCGCTTTGCCCTTGCGTATCTAACCGGTTTTGGGGGTGGATTTGCTGTTTTCATTTTACATTCTTAACCCTTCAGTCATTTCCTTCCATCCCCTATCTTTAAACTCCTTTGGACTCCCCAAAACCATATGCCACTAATCACCCCCTTCTCCAAAGCATACTCAGTTCCCTCCCCCTCACTGCCATTCTCTCCTGCTCTTTCACTGTTGATCACCTCCCTTTCCCTCACCACCATTCTCTCCTGCTCTCTCACCGTCGACCTCCATTCCCATCTCCATCACAGTCTCTCCTCTATACTCTCTCATCATCGACGCCTCCATAACCACTCCACAGTACCTTCCACCTGTTCATCTTCCTTTGACAAAAAAGCCATCATCATTGTGTGGAGTGCTTCTATGTCTTCTCTCATTTGTCCATGTTTTCTTCTCACTTTGTCTGCTAGAGGTTCGTTCTTTCTTCCTCTTTTCCTTTTTCTTTAGTTTATTTTCACTTGAGAGTGGAGATGGGTGTTGATAGGATTGTGCATTGTGGTTAGGTGATATTTGAATTGTAGATGGGGGCATTTTGATTCTCTGAGGTTGTTTTATGGTTAGGTTTTTAAGAAAATTTCCAAGTGATAATTCCACATTGCCCAACTGCTTGTGAAACTGATGAAAATGTAATACTTGTGAAACTGAGTGATCATAGCTTGGAACTGATTTGAGAAAGAAAATGCGGTGCTTGTCCAAATTTTCAAATGACATCGGTTCCTTACCCAAGTTATGTTATTCTTTTTCACCTGTAACTGATTTAGAAATGCTATTCTATTTGAAAAATCAAACCAATTGAAAGACCCAATTGCTATTTTAGTGAAAATAGTTTAAATTGGCAGCTACTGATGGTTGTCTAACTTTGAAACTATTTTGTAAAAGAGAACCTTTGTGAATTCGGTTTGAATTGAGGATCTATTATGACTCAAGTTTATAAAGGGCTTATGTAATGGTAAGAGTATGCTGTTGGGATTGCTTGAGGTTTACTTTGACTTTTGATCTCACTCTTTGATTTAAGTTTGGGGGAGAGCTTTTTTAGGTTTGTATTGTTTTTCTTTTTCGGTTGTTTTGTGGTTGTGGTGTGGTTTTTGCTTAGTTTGTGTATGGTGTGCTTTGCTCTTTCTATACAGGTAACAATCAAATGGCCCCTAAGAAGAAAGCCCGTGCTACCTCCCTTGATCCTGCTATCAAGGAGCTTATTGAAAGGAGAGGGTTGCATCAAGAAAGGGAATTTCCTTACACAAACAAGTTTGGATTTTGTAAAAAAGCAAGGAAGCTCAAACTCTTAAATCTGATTGGACCCAAAACCAAGGGGAATGAGAAGCTGGTTAGGAAATTTTATATTAGGGTGGCAACAAATTTGAGTAATGAGATGTTCATCAAGTACCAACGTGTCCTTATTACTCCAGAGCACATCAGAGATTACTATGAGCTTCTCGAGGTTGAAAATTGCCAATATCAGTGGTATCTCAGCAACCAAAAGGAGATTCCTCTCAGTGCAATCTCAGTGACACTCACTGGTTCTGATGAGGAGATGTGGGTGAGACCTAAGAGGGGCTAGGCTTATATTATGCGAAAGGACATGATACTTGAGGCCAGAATTTGGTTGCATATTATTACAAGGAACATTATGCCAACCACTCATCTTAGTGAAGCCCTACAGAATCTGGCACTTCTCATACATCTATTCATGATCAAAGTGATAGTGAATGTAGGGAAATTGATTTTTGATGCCATATGGGATGCTAGTAGAGCCCACAACACCAATCTCGTCATGCATCACCTCATCTCAGATCTGTTAACTAAAGCGGAGGTAGAATGGAAAGACAAAGATCGAGAGTTCAACCCGGTTTCACCATTCAACTACTCCAACTTGGTTCTTAAACGAGAACAGCAACGGATCACTGAAGCCATATACGCTGAATAGTTCCCCGAGGAGTATAGGAGGGAACAGGAAGCTCAAGCTAGTGCCAGTACCGACCCTGCCACTCGAAGCTTAGATCTCCTCCACGAAAAATTGAACAGAGAGACACGTCATAGGAGACGTAGACAAAGGTGCATGGAGGAACTGTTAGTCCATATGGCAAGGAAACTGTTAGAGATACAAGCACTAAGGCAGAGTCACCTGGAGAGGAACATGAAGCTAGAATGTCTGATGCTGGTTTTGGTTTGGGAGATGATATGGCTGTCAATCCAGTTGCAGAGGGTGATGAGGATCAGGGGTGTTAACAATCTGAGGAGGATGCCTAGTTGGGGCCATTTTTGCTGTTGTTGTTGCTTGTTTTGTTGTTTTTGTTTTTTTTTTTTGTGGTCTTTCAGTTTCTTGTGGCTTGCTCTATTTTGTGTTTTGTTATTTGCTTTTCTGGTTCTGAAAAAGGCTACTAATGGCATGTTAGATTGATTGTGACTCTTAAAGAGTATTTGTCACTGTTGATTATAACTATGTTAACTACTGAGAACTAATTGAATATGTTAATTGTTAACGGATCTTTCCATTGATTAATCTGTGGATACCAATAGTAAATGCTGATTTCATTGTGGTTATTTGATAGCGGTACTGTTGATAGTTGTGCATATTGCTATACTTGTATAGGAAGAAAAACCAATTTTGACCTTTCATGCAACGGGATTCTGACTGCATACCCTGATCTTCACTTACTCTTGTTGACAGTGAGGACACTATCAGTTTTAAGTTTGGGGGTGAGGATTGATTTTGTGGATAACAGGATTTTGTGGATAACAGGGTTAAATTTGAAAAGTTTTGAAAGGTTGCTTTGTTGAGTAAATTTTTTTTGAGTAAAAAAAAAGAGAAAACAGTTGAAATAGTAGAAATTTTGTTAGCTTAAATTTTTGCTCATTTGGTTTTATGAAAGATGAGATGAAATGGCGAGTTGTTAGTTGAGAATGTATGAATGGTCCAATGATTGAACAAAATGCTTAGTTACTATGCTTGATAGGAAGTTATGAATTGCTCTTTGATGCTTGAATTGTGAGGTTAAAGCCTGTGTTTCTTTAATCTTGGAGAAACTAATGCACAAAAAGGGTCAAGACATTTCAAGTGATTATGTTGAGGTTGAGTGGATAATTTAGCCTCTATACTTTTATTTCAACTAAATTGTTTCAGAACCTTCCTCTGATTTCTCAAAGTTTATGGTTTGTTCTATATGAATTTGACAAAGGATTAGGCTAATTCTTAAATGTGTTTGAGCCTTTCCAGCTAACCTTAAAGATCATGTCCATTGAACCCATACTTTGAGCCGTAATTAAAAAAAAGGTGTATACATATGTTTACATTTTGTTTCAAACCCTAACCTCTTCCTAGCCCAAAATCAATTGAGAAAAACCATGAAGTCCCCAGCTTTGAGATAAATAGAAGTTGGAAGGATAAGGAGTTTGATTAGATGTTGGGATTTTGAAAGGTTGGCATGGGTAATGGAAATATTCTGGAAATTTAAAGTGTTAGAAAACTAAGCTGTGAGTTATTGTTTCTAATGTTTTACTTGTCAAAAAAAAAAGAGAAGAAGAAGAAGAAAAAGAGAAGGGCATATAAATATTTAGTACAACTCCATGAAATCTTAGTGAAAAGAGAATAAATTTTGGTACAAGTTTGGGAGAATGAAAGTGGTTGAAGTGAGTTCTAATTATGAATATCTATTTATCTCAAAGTATTTGTATACTCTATTTTCCCTTTCTTTCTTAAACGATTACCTCCTGGCCACGTTACAAGCTGAAAAGTCCCTTTGATTTCAAATTTATGTGGGGTAAGTTGTAGGCGGGGAGAGAGAAGGAGTTAGGCTTATGAAAGTATGCGGTTGAAGGTTAGTATGTTGGCTAAAGTTTCACATTTTGTTGAGATATTATCATGAGGGATGTTTATTGACTCTATACACACACTCACACTCCAAAATCACTGAAAGTTTGTTTTAAGCTCATGAAACTTGTTTCTTTGGGTGATTCAGTAATTTCCTACCCTGTATATTTTCTTGAGCATTTGATGAGGATATAACTGTTCCTACAATCTTTGATGTGCAATTTATTCAACTTGTCTTAGCGCTCTTTTGTTTAGTTTGGAAGTCAATTTTGCAGGAAAAAGCCTAAAGTAAGTAAGGAATAGAGACCAGAAGTGGAGAGGCTGAAAAGAGACCAACTGCCGCAGCACATGGGAACAAACGCCACGCGGTTTTAACAGAGAGGAAGGAGTACACTTCTGTGTGAGGCGCCGTAGCCCTTGACCATATTTGCCGTCGAGCCCAAGCTGTCCTGAAGGAATCCTTGTTCAGTGTAATCTGTCGTGGCCTATGATCACAGGCGCTGCGGTGAAAGCCGCTCGCAGCAAAGCCATTTTGTGTAATCCGCCGCAGCGTCTGACCCCTCGTAACTATGCGCTTTATGATGTAACTTAAAAATTAGGCCATATAAAGGGGAAGACTCGGTTTTTTTGGATACACTTCGACTTTGGGGTGATTTTGGAGGCTTGCTCTGCTAGGGTTTGGAGCTTTGGAGGCTTGGAATCTTTGGGCTCGAAGCTAGAAGAGATTCGAAGCTTGTTACTCGATTTTTCTGGGTTTCCTTCCTCTTCCCTTCTTGTTTCTGTAATAACTGCTGGCTATTCTTATAGTAATAGTTTTTTTCTCAACATGTATACCTAAATTAGTTTTTCTAGGGTTAGTTTGATCTATTGTATGGATTGAGACTTGGTTTTACTATCTCTTGAGTATTAATGATGATGTTTAATTGTTTTTACCTTGCGCTTAATGCTTTCTTGTGTCTGGCCATCATTTGGATTGATTGTTTGATTAGTTTAAACTTGAGAAAGTTAAGTTAATCTGTGAACTTTGGTAAAAACGTGCTAGTCTAGAAATTTAACTGAGTAAATAGACAGTTTGTTGATAGAACAAAGATGTATCCGTTAACCTAGCATAGACTAAATGGGTTTTGGTTTTCAAAGTGCAACCTTTTCAAACAAATGCAAGAGATTGCTATGTTTTATTGTGATTGCAAACATTTGGTTTTGACTTGAGAAAGCTTAATCAATTCTGCGAACCCTGGCTAACTGAACTTATTGTTAAGCACTACTTGAGAACTGATTAATCCAGTTTTATGAAGTATTTTAGTGAAGAATAACCCTAATCTCTTAATTGTTTCAAAGTCAAGTTGATTTTGTACTACCTTAAACCATTGCTTTCCTAATTTCATTTCACAAACTCTTTTACAACATTTGTCTCACTTAATCTAATCAAGAACACAACTATGATTTTTAACTTATCTAGCCTTAGTCTCTAAGGGAATGATACTTTTTATATTACTTGTGACTCGCCCGCTTGCGGTTTAGCTAATCGGCGAACAACAGGCATTGCGGTGCCTCATACTGAATGCCATCCTTCCTCTCTGTTGGAGCTATCGTGGTGGTTTTCTTTATGTGCCATAGTGAATGGTGTATCTTCAGCTTCTCTACTTTTGGTTTTCCATCCTTGCTCACTCTAGGCCCTTGATTTTCCCTTAATTGCCCAAAATTGGCTAAATCTTCCTCCTTGTCATTCATTTCACAGCTCTCGCTGTTTCCTACACAAAGGATCTTAAAAGCATTGCAAAAATAATTCTCTAATGTTAGCATAAATTAAGTTCACTTAACCAAACCATGTTTTCTAACTTCAAGAGGAAACACAATTAGCTTCCAAAATCCAAGAAAGAGTGTTAAAACAAGTTGAATTAGTAGGAATTTCAAGAGGTTATCACACCCCCAAACTTAAGCTTTTGCTCATCCTCGAGTAAAACAACAAACCAGCAAACTAGGTAACAAATTGTACACCAAAAACTGTCAAAATGGTTGCATCCTGATCAATTGCTCCAAGAAATATACAAGGTAGAAAATCATCACCCAAAAATGCAAGTTTTATGAGCTTAAAACAAATTTTAAATGATTTTGGAGTATGAGTGTGTGTATAGAGTCAAAGAACATCTCTCATGCCAATGTCCAAGCAGAGTGTGAAACCTTAGCTAATATACTAACCTTCAACCATATAATTTCATAAACCTAACTCCTTCTCCCTTTACGTCGACAACTCACCCCACATAAATTCAAAATCAAAAGGACTTTTTGACTTGTAAAGTGGTCAAAAGGTCATGGTTCATGAAAGATAAGAAGAACAGGACATGCAAATACTTTGAGATAAATAGTTGACTGTCATTAAAACTCATTCCAACCACTTCCATTCCCCTAAACTTATACCAAAACTAATTCTCTTCTCACTAAGCGTTTATAGAATTGAACTAAATATTTACATACCTTTCTCTCTCTCTCTCTTTCTCTATTTTTTTAAAATAACTATAAAGAGTCATAAATCACAGCTTGCTTTCTGAATACTTTGAATTTTCTCACAATTTCCATACCCCTTGCCAACCTTCCATAATTTCAGCATACCATCACACTCCTTATCCCTTCTGCTTCCATTTACCTCAAAGGTAGGGAATTCACGGTCTTTCTTAATTGGTTTTGGGTTAGGAAGAGGTTAGGATTCAAAACAATTCTTTTTTTTTTAAAGGGCTTAAAACATAGGTTCAAAAGAGAAGATCATTAAGGTCAGCTTGAAAGGCTCAATGCATTTGAGAATTGTCCTAATCATTTTTCAAATTCATATAGAATAAACCATAAACTTTGAAAAATCAGAAGAAGGTTATGAAATTATTGAATTGAAACAAAGTATAAAGGCTAATTTATCACACTCAACCTCAACATAAGCATTTGAAATATTTTGACCCCCTTTTGTTCATTAATTTTCCCAAAATTAAAGAAACATATGTTTTAGACTCACAATTCAAGCATCAAGAATCAAATCACAGCTTCCTATCAAGCATAGTGACTAAGCGACTGCTCAATCATTGGACCATTCATACAATTTCAACTAACAACTCGTCACTTTAGTTCATCTTTCAAAATACCAAATGAGCAAAAATTTAAGTTCACAAAATTTCCACTATTTCAACCATTTTTTCTTTTTACTCAAAATATTTACCCAACAAAATAAACTTTTCAAAACCAAACTTGTTATCCACAAAAATAAAAATCAACCCCTACCCCCAAACTTAAAATTGACAGTGCTCTCATTGTCAACAGGAGTTAAGTGAAGGTTATCAATCATGCAATCAAAACCATAAAAACTAGAAATCTGTTGCATGAAAAATCAAAATTGGTACTTGTTCCTGTACAAATATAGCAGTATGTGTAACTATCACAAGTATAACAATTAGATAACCCCAATGAAATCAACAATTGCTATTGTTAACTACAGAATAATCAGTATTGAAATCAGACAACTATCAAAATATTCAACAGTTTAGCAGCAGTCAACTTAGTTATAAGCATAAGCATTGTTCAGTAGTCACAATAAGTCAATAAGGCCATTAGTAGCCTTTCCATAAACAAATAAACAAGTAAGAGAATGCTAAACAACAAAGTCACTAGAAACTTCAAACAACACAAATGAAAGCAAAATAAAACAGGTAGCAACAGCAGCAGCAAACGGCCCCAGCTAGTCATCCTCATCCTCAGTCTGGTCACCCCCTTGATTTGCATCGTCCTTAGTAAGCAGATTGATAGCCATGTCATCTCCTTTACCAAGACTGGTACCAGAAGCTCTAGCTTCATCTTCCTCCTCATTCGACTCTTCTTCATACTCAGCCTCAATGCTTGTTTCTTCAACATTTGGCTTATTAATTTCTAGTTTTTGTGTAATTTGGACCAACAGCTCCTCCATGCGCCTTTGTCTTATACCTCCTGTGATGTATCTCTCTGTCCAACTTCTCATGGAGGAGATCTAAACTTTGAGCGGTAGGGGCAGAGCTAGTATTGGCTCAAGCTTCCTGTTCCCTCCTATAGTCACTGGGAACTGTTCAACATATATCTGTTTAGCGATACGCTGCTGTTCTCATTCGGAAGCTATTGTGGAATAGTTGAATTTTGATACTGGTTTGAAATTTAGATCCTTTTCTTTCCACTCTACTCCTCCTTTAGTTAACAAATCTGAAATCAGGTGGGGCATAATGAGATTGGTATTGTGGCTCCTGCTGGCATCCCATATGGCGTTGAAAATCAAATGCTCTATACTCACAATTACTTTGGTCATGAGGAGATAAATTAGAAGGGCTAGATTTCATGGGTTCTTACTCAGATGACTAGTTGGCATAATATTTCTGGTGACAATATGCAATCATATTCTCACCTCATATGTCATGTGCTTTCGCAGAATGTAGGCCTGGCCCTTTTTAGGTCTCATCCACTTATCCTCCTCTGAATCAGTAAGTGTCGATGAGATTGTACTAAGAGGTATTTCTTTCTGGTTAGTCAGGTACCACTGATATTGATATTTTTCAACTGTTGGAAGTTGGTAGTACTCTCTTATCCGCTCTAGAGTAATGAGGACAGATTGGTACCTAATGAACATCTCATTACTCAAATTTGTGGCCACCCTAACATAAAACTTCCAAACCAACTTCTCATTTCTTGGGGTTTTGGGTCTAATTAGATTCAAGAGCTTCATCTTCCCTGCTTTCTTGTAAAACCCAAATTTGTTTGTGTATGACAATTCACGCTCTTGATGTAACCCTCTCCTGTGAATTGGCTCCTTGATAGGGGGATCAGGGGAGGTAGCATGGGCTTTCTTCTTGGGAGCCATTTGGTTGTTTCCTTGCACAAAATGAACAAAGCACACCACACACAAACTAAACAAACAAACACCACAGACACAAAACCACTGAGAAAGAAAAACAAAGTTATCTTAAGAAAAAGAAGGATCTCCCTAAAACTTAGATCAAAGATTAAGATCATAGGTTAAAGCTAAGTAATCTTCAACCAATCCCAAAAGCACACTCTCACCATTCTTTAATTCCAATCCACTATTAGTTCTTAAGGACCCTCAATCCAAATAGAGCTGCACAAAGGTTTTATAAAAGGGTTTCAAAGATAGGCATCCATCAGTAGATGCCTATTCAGAATGATTTCTAAAGAACCTGCCCAAAAACTCAAATTGAAAAGCAGGAATTTAACATGCGAGTAACCCATTTTCTTAAGAAGAACAACATTGCAAACTGAGTTTCACTTTTATATCACAACTTGGGCAGGGTAGAACCACCATTTGGAAATTTTCTCAAGTACCACATAGATTTCAAGTGACATACTTTTTCACAATTGAATGTAGTACATTTTCTCTTTCAAATAATGCATAAGATATTCTATAGAAATTTGCTTTTGAAAACCTTCTCAAAATTAACCCTATTCTAACCACAATCAACCTCAGAGAATCAAACCCCCCCTTATCTTTGGTTCAAACTTCACTCCAAACCACAATATACCTCCTTAGGATCACACTTCCTAACTTTCAAAAGAATAAACTAAACAAACTAAAATAAAGAATGAATATACCTCTGACAAAGAACAAACAAACCATATGAAAAAAAATGGAGAGGAGACGGATGAACCAGAGGATGAACACTAGGGGCTGAAAAGATAGGGGATGGTGATAGACTCTTTTGTAGGAGCTTATCAAAAATGCTAGTTTGCAGAAAATATGTAGTAATTGTGTAAGTCCTAGGTCGATCTCTTGAGGAGCTAAGATTCCTTGAAAATCAGTTAACAGAGTATTCAACAAATTAAGTTGAAGAAAAGTTATCCTATGCAAATTGTTGGTTTATAAATTCTTTTAAAGAGTAGAATAAGAAGGAAAATGATTAGAAGTAGAGTATTAAAAGAACAGAATTGAAATCAACAAATTGGAAGAATTCCTTTAGAGAGTCACCTAGCCTTCACTGCCTATCAAGATTTAGTTTGTTTAGATTAGAAGAAAAATTTGAATGTGCCTTCAAAGATTAAGAAGATGAAATGCATTCAGAGCTCCCAGATGAATACTAAACAGCATCCATTAAATTTTAATCAACTCAGTCACGAATCCGATTTAAACAAATCCAAAAAATCACAACCGAATCTACTCTGAAACAAAAGAGCATTAGACACCTAAACACATAACATCTTCAAAATCCTAATTAAACAATCATAAAGAAATGCACAAACTCAGTTAATAAGAGTAGGAATCACAAGTTCTAAATAGAGACGAGATTTTCCAACTCCAAAAAAATAATCTGAGCAAACTTCCTTTCAAACTTCATGACTCAGGCTTCGGTTGAATCTCTAAAGGAAGAAGAAGATTTAGCTCCTCATGGCCGTAGGTATGGCTTTGGTAGATCTTTGAATTAATTTCCCCATAGCTAAACCAGTGCGAACGACGATTTGGCCAAGAGAGCAAGAAAGTCCGAAAACGAGAGAGAGAAAAAGTGAGAAAAAGAATGAAGTCAAGCCGTGTGGTCCTCCCCCCGTGTGTATCTTTCTTTCTTTAATAATATGTATATTATTTTCATAGATCATCTGGTCCCCACTTCTTTCGTTAATTTCTGTCCAACTTCCGTTCGATCCCCACTTGATTTTCAACTTGAATTTTTGGTCAAAGAAGAGCTACCCACGTGTCCCTCAATGCAAGTTGAATTTGTGTACAGCTGGCCAACACAATTGCTTTTAGACTTTCTTCAAAAACTCCACATTTTAGTGTTCCAAAATTGGCTCTGTACTTTCCCAATTTGCCCCTAAAAAATTGCCATCTGAAACAATATTAAGGCTCTCAAAATATCATTTTTTTCTATTATTTCTAGTTAAAATTTTTCTAAACTCCCATTTATTTTATACAAGCAAAATGTAATTAAGGAGTTTCATTAGATGGCAGCAGCAATGGGATAGACAGAGTGAATCGATGGTGAGAGAGACTGAGGAAAACCAAAACTGATGGTAGAGAAGACAAGGTAGCAACGTGAGTAAGAGAGAAAACTGAGAATGGTTATGGCAAGCTGTTCAAATGAGAGGGAATAAGAGTTTTGAGATTAGAAAGAGAAGGAAAAGACTGAAGGGTTATGGTTTTTAAAATTAGGAGAACAAATTTAACCCAAAAACCGACTAGATACCTAGGGGTAAAATGGAAAATTAAAACTCTTTAGGCTTTTTAACGGAAGAAGGGACAAAATCAGGTATAGAAATCATGCGAGCGCTACGATAGATATGACCTGGTGCCATGGGGGCTCAAACAAAGGGATACAAGCTTTTTGAAAAGACAGACACCACGACGGATTAACACATACCACGGCTCTTGTAACAGAACTAGAGAACCAAGAAGGTTAAATGCCACGGCAGTTTAGTAACTACGCCACGGCTCTTTATACCGAATTGGCACCTGAGTTAGGAATCCGCCATGGCACCTTATAAAACACATCGTGGCGCTTTCATAGAATTATCCTAGAATACCCAGAAACCTTTACCACCTAACTAGATACCTAACCCCCAACACACAAAAGTCACCCACAAAATCACAATCACAGGGACTATACAAACACTCAAAGACAACATACAAACCAAGCCTCAGGTGATCACAAGATCCAGAATAATCCAAGTAACCACAAGAGCTATACTATCAATTAATTTTAAGTTAGGGGAACTTGATATTCCAGCTATAACAGCAAGAGCATAGCTAAGGCTTAAGGAGCACAGTTTAACTTCTTTGAGATTAGGTTCAGGTGCACTTTCCTATTAGCAATGGTTAGAATTCAGCCATTCTTTCTTGCAAGGATCCAAACTTTGGGGAATAAACCTTCATGCCTATAAAAACAAAGATCAAACGTGAACTACTAAAATAGAATCAAAAGCAATAAACAATGTAAAGAAAAGTTCAGAGCTTAGGTCACCTTTCAAGTAGTGCTTGGTTTATAGTCTTTATCCTGACTCTTCAGCTCTTTATGATGACTTAAAGAAATAGATAGTAGAAACTTGACGATCTAGCTTTCTACCTGAGTAATGCTTCAACCGATGACTATTTGCATGAAACCTCTCACCTTGTTATTTTCTAGCTCCACTGCACCATGATTGGTAGCTTGTACCACAGTAAGTGGCCCTGACTAGTATGAGTTGAGTTTGCCTTACTTGAATGCTCACAAGAATATACTGAAGAACTTGAATCCAAGAAAGAACGATATGCAACTAGCTAATGAACATAATAAGTCATTTGTAAAGTGGCTCAAGCAAGAAGTGTTAAAAGATAGCAATCCTTCTGAGACAATACAGAGGCTAGCTGCAGGCCTTCTTTTGAGGTTTTGTGTTGGGGCGGATATGACATAAATGGTGATTCTTTTTACATAAAAACCCAAGACGATAAGAGTACCATGCAGAATAGTAGGGTGATGGTAGTAGCGGAAGCTATGCATTTTGCTAGTTCTAAAGACAGAAACCCAACGTTGGCGGTAATGTCCTATTATGGAATAATAGAAGAGATATGGGAGGTTAGTTATACCAAGTTTAAAGTTCCCGTCTTCAAATATAAGTGGGTTAATAGTAATGCTATGCAAGTGGATGAAGAATTTGGATTTGTTTCGGTCAATCTTGAGAGGTTTAGATATGGAGACGAGCCATTTATTTTGGTAAGTCAAGCAAAACAAGTGTTTTTTGTTCCCGATCTAGCAAAAAAGAAATTGTCTATCATGCTTCAAGGTAAAAGGCAAGGAGTTGGTGGAGATAATGGTGGCTTAGAGCTTAATCTTGATGAAACCCTGCCTTTCACAGCTACTCAACCAAAAACAGTTAAATTATATTTGGTAGATTATGACTATGCTGTGAGAGATAATCATTGTGAAGGAATTTGGGAGGATAATCGTTGTAAGGCTTAAATGAATTATTTGATGTTTTTGTTAAATATACTTAATAATGTTTTATACTAACTTGATATTTCTTATTCTTACATTTATTAATTCATTTTTCTTTAAATAGGAAATGGACGGATCCAGTCAACAAGGTTCTGGCGACGACAACTCTTTTACTAGCCAGAGAAAGGGTAGAGGGCCAACCCATATGAGGCATTTAGTTTTATGTGATGAGACCACACAGCCTATGAGGATTACAGTGGAGTTTGATAATGATTTGAAGCCTATAGGAAAGGCCGGGGCTCAATTTACTAGTTATGTGGGTTATGTTGTACGTAGTAAGATTGGCATTGACATTCCTAGCTGGAAGAAGGTGGATAAAGATTTGATGCAAAACATTTGGGAGGATATATTGGTAATCATGAATTGTTTTCTCTACTTATTTCAATTATAATTGCTTATTTACTTTATAACTCTATACTATTATTGTATTGCAGTTGACATTTGATATTCCCGCCACTGAGTAAATGAGAGACTGTTTGTTTAAGCAACTTGATAAATAGTGGAGGGATTTTAAAGCCACACTTACAAAACATTATATTCGTGAAAAAAGAAAGGGTGAGCATCATAAGGAACGATATTTGTTTATTAGTGACGAGGCATAGGAGAGTTTTGTGAAGCAACATGAAGACCCTGCATTTTAGGTTTGGTTTCTTCAAACTTAGTTTTTAATCAGGTCATATTTTATTTAACTAAACTAATTTTGTCGAATTTGTTTCATTGTCATAGGCATTGAGTCAGAAGAATAAACAAATATTTGAGCAAAATGTGTACCCACATACCATGTCTCGTGCAGGGTATGGTGGGTTGGAAAGAAGTATGATGGAGGAACGGATGAAGAATACACAAATGGCTGCTGTTTCAGATCCTACTGGCTACATTCCACCCATTGAGCGTCCTTCTCGCCAAGAAAAATGGAAGGTAGCGAGGATTAAAAAGGGTCAATACATTACTCCACAGTCTGCGGTTGTTGCTGAGAGGATTGTAAGTAATATTTAAGAATTATGCTTCATTAATTGCTTTTTTCAATTATCTTAAATTGAATTTGTTACTCTAATGTTACAGGATACATTTGAAGAGTAATTATCCCAAGGTACATTCATCCCTTAAGGACGGATGGATATCTTGGCCACTACTATTAAAAAGGCTAACCATCTCGACAGAGTCAGAGGGACCCCTACAGGGATTGGTATTAAAGAATTTTTTGGCTCTGCTTCACGAAGAAGCACTATATAATCCTCCGCTAACATGGTATCTAAAGAGGAGCTCAACCAAGGAGTACAGGAAGAAACAGACAGAGTTCGAGCTGAACTCAGTCAACAACACATGGCAGAGATGCAAAAGATACATGACGAATTCGATGCCAAGCTTCAACAGACTCTGATGATGATGGGCACAAGCAGATTCCAGATGCCCCGAATATCTAAACATTCCCAGGTAATAATCACACATCTTTTCAAATCTTCTAAAGGTTCATTTGATCTATTTAAACTTCTTTAATGTGCCTTAACTAATTTTATATTATGTTTAAGGGTTCACCTATGATAAAAAGCGGGAAGGGCAATAATAATCAACACAGCAACTGACAGTGTCTGGCCCTAACCCTAGCCCTGACCCAGTCGAAGACAATGGAATACCGTGTACTCTCTATGTGGATTATGAAAATTCACCTGTTCATGTCGCTAGTGGTTGAGCATTCATGGGCACAACGATTCACGACAACAAAATTCTGAGCAATCAAGCAAGGGTGACAGTGGAGAGAATTGTTTATGGTCAGGGGGTACACCAGTATCCAATCCTACTAATGAGGTTCAACTCTTGGCCTAAGCCAAAGGACATTTCATTTTGTGGCCAAAGAGACTTATTGCAAAGCCAATGGTAAAGAAGGCGGCAGCGAAGAAGGCCACAACGAGCGTATCATCAGATCCTGTACTCTTGCCTCTTCCTGGTGATGTTGTGCTTATGTATTCCAGTTTGGAGGTTCTTCATTTCATAGTGCCAAATATGGATAAACCTGTTACTTTCAAGATGCCGCTGGGGATTGTGGATTCAGATATAACATACGACTTCACCGTTAACAAGAGGGACCTCGTTCAGTTCCTCAACTTTGAGGACCTTGATATAGTTTTCGTGCAACTCGCTATTTTGTAAGTTACAATATCATTTTCTTATTTTATGTTATACTTTATGCATGTCCTAATGTTTCTTATTTGAACAACAGGCACTTTACTCAAATTTGTCGGAATGGAAGACTTGAAGGAACATATAGTTTTATGTGTCCTCAAAGGGTGCAGAAACAGCTTAATACTATGGACGCGAGGTCGATCTACATGATGACCACAATAGCTCAGACCAGAAAGCTAATATATTTTGTACCTTACATGGAAGGGTAAGTGTATTATTGTATTTGAGATACACAAGTTGTATGTGTAGGATTATAATTAACATGGTTTGTCTTTTATAGTTATCATTGGACTCTAATTGTTTGTGCCCCTTTTGATAACAAAGTTTACTGGTTCGATTCACTCTGTGGAAGTCCATCCGAAGAAACCAAAGATGTCATTGACACGTTAGTTTATGCTTATATATTTATTACTTGTGAAGTTTATAAAAACATGCTCTAATATCATTTTCTTTTATACTGTTGATAGGGCTTTTCATGGTTTTAATGTTATGGCGATTAAACAAAATAGACAACTACCAACATGGATTCTTCTAAAGGTATGTTGTTTTGAACTAACTTTTAAACCTTTTTAGATGAATTAAAGTTAATGTTTATAATCAACAATGTCTAACATTCAATTTTATATTTCATTTTGTTAGTACCGTTGTCAACAAGGACATGTTAAATGTGAATATTATGTCATTCGCTATATGAATGACATCATTGAGACAGGAGTGACTGAGAAATTAGACGAGGTAAAGATGAGTTATGTTGCATGACATTCTTCAATTCATTTCACATTTTTGACTAAGTTTACTATGTTATTTTTGATTGATAGGTATTTCAAAATACTGCGCCATATCCCATGGATGACATCAACTTGATGAGGGACACTTTGTCAACAACATTGGTACAAAATATTGAAACTTTCAAATAGTTAGGTCATTCCCCAAAAATTTATTATTAGATATTTTCTCTTGGTTCCTTCTTATACATGTTCATGATTTCTATTGTAAAGACAAAAGTGATTACTTTTTTTTTTAGAATTGCTGGTTTTCTTGGTTCCTAGTCTATACGTGTTCTTTGGTCTTAGGTTCCCCTTAGTTCTATTGGTTTCTCTATTTTTGCTTTGTGTAAAAGAAATTTCAATGCTGTATATATTAACTAACTAATTGATCTTGTTCTGCGTATTCTGCACTGCCTACATTTATTTGAAACTGTAAACTGCAAAGTAGTAAAAATGAAATCGAGCAGAATTTAAAAAAAAAAAATTTTCAACGGTGGTTATATAAATAATCGCCGTTAAAATAGTTTTCCACGGTAGTTACATAAAAAAACCTCTGTGGAAAGTAAACTTTCAACATCGATTTACTTTCCACGACGGTTTTTTATGTAACCATCGTGGAAATATAACTTTCTATGGCGGTTTCTTAAGCAATTGCTGTAGAATTTTAATTTTCCACGGCGGTTGTTTACTTAACCGTCGTGGAAAATCAATTTTCCACGGCCGTTTTCAACCGCCGTGTTTTGTTTACCTTTCAACATCGCCTGTATCAACTTCGCCTTCAAAACCACCGTGAAAAACCACTATTAACCACCTTTAAAAGCCTTTTTTCTTTGGTAGTGAATAGACTAACAAGTGAAATGCATGAGTAGTAAAGAATCAACTCAAAGTGAGCTAAAGTACAATCATAAAAGAACACCAATGTGCAAATCTTAACATTTTGAGACAGAAATCCTTGCTTTTCAAACCACCATTGAATGCCTTATTTCAAATTTATTCCTTTGTTGCAACTTATTTTCTTTTTATATTTTTTATAACTTTCTTTCTTTGGCTTTTTCTAAACATTTTCTTCTCTTTATTGCCTTTTCTATTTCTTTTTCTTCTTTTGTTTTCTTTCCCCCCCCTTTTTTCCTTTTTTTTGGCCATCCAAAACCCAAGAAGACAAAGATATAGATTTTAATGATGTACTTTTCAAAATGAAAAACCAAATAACTCATGCAAAACACCTGCTAAAAAAACAATGAATGGAATGAAAGTGAAGGCTCAAAGGGGTGAACAAAGGTTAGATGAAGTGGTTTGTGTTTAGGTAAAGGTTTAGAAATGAATGCCCCTATCATCTTCACAAATCTAAGTATTAATGTAGCTTTGAAAAAGAATCTAAACAAGTTCTAGAGGTTAACCAAAACTAGGTGGAAATCACACAAGATGAGAAAGAATACATGGCTCAAAAATCCTTCCATCAAGGCTTTCTCTAAGATGTTTCCTCCTTAAGGGTCAAGCTATGAGACAAGGTTAATAACACTGCACCAAAGGCATTCTACAATGCTAACCAAATTCTCAGTTTTGGAAAGAAGCTATTAAAGCTAAAATAGATTCCTTGAATCAAAATAAAACATGGATTTTGGTTGACTTGCCTCCAGGAGCAAAACCTATTGGGTGCAAATGGGTTTTTAGGAAAAAATATTTTTCAGATAGATCAATTGATAAATATAAGGCTAGATTGGTAGCCAAAGGTTTTACTCAAAAAGAAAACGTTGACTATTTCGATACATTTTCTCCTGTGACTAGGATTTCTTTTGTTAAATCTTGATTGCTTTAGCTTCGATCCACAAGCTTTTTATTCACCAAATGGATGTTAAAACAGCCATTTTAAATGGTGATTTAGAAGAAGAAATTTATATGACCTAACCTGAGGGGTGTATAGTTCTTGGACAAGAAAACAAAGTTTGTAAACTTGTTAAGTCTTTATATGGTTTGAAACAAGCGCCTAAACAATGGCATGAAAAGCTAGACCAAGTTTTGTTAAGTAGTGGCTTCTCTACTGTTGAGGTAGAACGTTGTGTTTACACAAAACTTGTAAATGGTGATTGTGTGATTATTTGCTTATATGTGGATGACATGCTTATTTTTGGTACTAGCATGAATGTTGTATGTGAGACAAAAAGTTTTCTTGCTTCAAATTTTGATATGAAAGATCCGGGTAAAGCAAAGGTCATATTGGGCGTTAAAATCATAAGGAATGAACGTGGTATCCTACTTTCTCAAGAACACTACATTGAGAAAATCTTGAGAAAGTTCGAACACTATAATGTTTCTCCTTTTAGCACTCCTTATGATTCCAATATGCATTTAACAAAACATGAAGGAGATCCAGTTGCTCAATCTAGATATGCACATATTATTGGGAGTCTGTTGTGTTTAATGAACTATACCAGGCCGGACATAGCTTATGATGTGTGTAGGTTGAGCAAATATACTCACTGCCCAAGCAGTAAGCATTGGGAGGCTTTGCTGAGGGTATTATGTTACTTGAGGGGTACCATGAACTATGGTATACTATATAGTGGATTTCTCGTTGTATTAGAAGGATACAATGATGCTAGCTGGGTATCAGACTCAGATGAGACAAAATCCACTAATGGCTATATTTTCAATCTTGGTGGTGGTGTAGTAACATAAAATTCAGCTAAACAAACTATACTAACAAAATCCTTAAGGGATTCTGAGTTTATTGCAATGGAGTTGGCTGGTTCTAAGGCTGAGTGGTTGAAAAACTTCTTAGCAAATATTCCATTGGGTGAAAAACCAACACCATCAGTGTCTTTACATTGTGATAGCCAATCGGCGATAGCTACAGCTAAAAATAAAACCTTTAATGGTAACAGTGGACATATTCGATTGAGACATAACATTATAAGGCAGCTGCTAAAAGATGGAGTAATCTTAATCGATTATGTGAGATCAGAAGAGAACCTAGTGCATCTGTTA
Source organism: Neltuma alba (assembly GCF_004799145.2). Lineage (NCBI taxonomy): Eukaryota > Viridiplantae > Streptophyta > Magnoliopsida > Fabales > Fabaceae > Neltuma > Neltuma alba. Next base: position 29,975 of record NW_021633187.1, read on the forward strand.
ACAAAACCTCTAGGGAGGAAACAAATTTATGAAACATCAAGGGGAATGGAACTGAAGCCAATTCGAAATTAACAGCGATAGCAACCCAACCTTTGTGATTGGTGATCCCATAAAGAAGGTTCAATGGGTAAGAACAAGTCATTTGTTAGTTCTGCTAGCACTAAATAAACTAGCAGCCCCTTCCTATGGCGTGTGAGAAAGTGCTATAATGCATTTTGGTGAGGCTGAGCGGAAGCTCTTAATGATTTCGTAGTCCCACGGGATGGTGTGCTCATTGTAGGTACACTTAATGAAATCACCTCTACGAATATGGAGTAGGGCCGCTATTATGAGATCGTGGCAAAATCTCTAGAGCATTCGTTATGCAGCAGGCAGTGGCATGCGCATGGCCGTTTTAATGTGCAAAAACGCCGTTAATAGCAGAAATATAGGGGTACAGTCTGACTATTAGTACCTCTAGTACACACGTGGAGATTTTGGTTTTAAGTTCATAAGAACCACCGACACCTCTGTGTACTAAGTATTATTGGTCTAGGTCTAGTTTTAAGTTGAAAGGACCACCAGATACAATGATTGTACTCATGTGTGTAACTCAGCTAATAGTATTTTCTTTGACACATGTGGGGGATTTTTGTAATATTTTTTGGGTGTGTCAAAGAAAGAATCCTACATTAATTGGGAATGTAGAAAGATAAAAATAAATTGAGCACTAATCATGGACAGATTTTCCTATTATTATTTGGAATACGAAAATCAAATATTGAAGAGTTTTAATATCATAAACGGATTTTCAATGCCTTAAAGATTGAGTGTTTGAAAATTCTTAATGGGTATTTATTATTTTTGTATGTTGAAAAGTTCAAATATCAAACTGTGGAAGATTCTAAATAAAAACGGTAGGTTTTTATTATTAGTACGGTCCGTTCAATTTAAATAAAAACGGTTGAAGCATTTGAAATTAGGTCCATTCAAATATGTTCAATGCATTAACCGATCATATATTAAAAATTTTTGAAATAGTGAACGGATTCTCCATTTACTTCCAACGTCCATGATATTGCAACGTCCCTAAATTGATGGCATGCATTCAATTTTACAAAATTAGCGGTTTAATGCAAAAAGGAGGTTGCCAACATTTAAAATATGAGGCCTATAAAAGGGTGTTTCATTCTAAGGTTTTACACACAAAGAGCTCGGATCATCAAAGGAGAGTTTAGTTACTTTAATTTCCTATCTAATAATTGTTTAACAATTTCTAGGTCTTAGGATAGTTATTCTGATTATTGAAAAATTTCTATTGTTTAATTTGATTATATTTGGAGATTATTATGACTGGATTATTGTTTAGCATTTGACATTGTTCTGTTTATAGCTTTAATTTCAATTATAATGTTGTGGTTATGACATTTGTATTGATTTTGGAGTTAATATATTGTGATTTTCTAAGGTGGCTTGGAATCTTGGATCATATTTTCTCTTTCTAGTATTAATTCTGTTGTTTTGGATTTAAGAGTTCTAATTAAGCATTGGTTTTTAGCATCATTAATCACATTTTACTATTCTGGTTGCAGTTAGTAAGTTGGGATTTTAGGAAAATATTTTGTGGCAATTCAAGGTGGCTCGGTTGTTGGATTAAAAGCTTAATTATAATTCTAAATTCATTATTTTAACTCCCGTATCTTTTGAAGTGAGGATTACATGTGTTGTTCAATTAGAGGATTGATTATTATCATTGTTATTTAGGTGTTTCATTTTCCTTTCTTTAATCTTCATTCATTTTAATCATTTTTATATAAAAACAAAAAAGTGTATTTTAATTTCAATTTAATTTATGGTGTTTAAGTAGAAATTATTAAATCAAAAATCCTTTTTATAGTTTAGGTTACTTGCATTTATTTACTAGGATTTAATTTCATTTTCAGCTCCTCAAAGTGAATACGACCTGGATTATGCACTATATTACATTAATTCGGTTAATTTTTGGAGTAACCCCAAAGTGACAAATTAAGGGCAAATAACTTCAAGTGGCGTCGTTGCCATGGAGCCAAGAAATTGGTTCCCTAGTAATTAAGTGTCAAGTAGCCTTGATTGGGGTTCATTTGTTGAGCCTTTTTAATTTTTATTTTTGTTAGTTTTTGCATTTTCTTTAGTAGTTTTGCATTTGTTTCTTTTGACTTTTCATAGCATTTCTTTCCTTTGCATAGAAAATTTTTTAAAAACACAACTAAATATCTTGATTTTTCATTCATTTGTATTTTTCATTTTCATTTTCATTTTACCTCTTGCATTTCCATTCTCATACACATACACTTGCATTGTACTACATTCATCTTTTTTTTTTTTTTTTTGCTTAATTGCTTCTGATTGGTTGATTGTTTATGCCAAGAAGGGTAGGTTCAAAACCCTAGTTCCTTCCAATCTTGAGCTTCAAAGTTCTTTAAGGGAAGTTGGACAAGACCAAAGGGTAGAACGGACTAGTGAGGTTGAACTAGACAATTTAACTGGTCTAGATTTGCTGGTTGACTTAGGTGACATAATGGAATTGTTAAGAATCCTAACGGTAACAACAATGGTGGTAATGACAGAGGGGGCAATGGACATAATGGGAACATGATAGAGTATGAGAGAATAATAGAGGTAATCCCAGAAGAAGAACCATTAGGGAAGCCACTACTTCTGATGCAAGTTATGATCCTTTAATGTTGCATGCCCTAATGTTGATGTCAATTTTGAGATTAAAGGTCTACTGCTTAATTCTTGCCTAAATTCTATGGTTTGACACGTGGGGACCCATACAATCATCTGAAATATCTCTCTATGGTATGTTCTAGCATGAAGCTGGTTGGGGCTAATCTGGATAAGGTTCTTTGGAAGGTATTCCACTTGTCTCTAGAAGGCAAAACGCAAGAATGGTACTTGAGCTTGCCTAAGCATATGGTAGATGCCTACCATAACTGGAACAACCTCAGAAAAGCATTCTTGGAGAAGTATTTCCCTACTTTCTAGACTTCCACATTGAGAAAAGAGATCTACTCTGCAAAGCAAGACTACGATGAGTCACTTTATGACTACTGGAACTGTTTTCAAGACTTGCTTTCTAGATGTCCACACCATCAGACTCCAGATAAGCAGTTAGTCCAATGCTTTTATGATGGACTTAAGACCCAAGGCAAGGGGATGTTGGATGCTGCTTCTGGGGGTTCTCTCATTGATTTAACTGCTGAGGAGGCATGGGAACTTATCAAGAAAATAGGCTTGAACCATCAATAGTATAACATTAGGGAGTCTAAAAATGTCAATGCAATGCATACTAATCCTTCTTCACTCCACATTCCTTAATTGGACACATTCACTTCTCAAATTGCTGCTTTGACTACACAGTTGAATAAATTTGCATCTCACACTCCCCTTATTGACACTTAGAATCCTAATTCTATGGAGATGACTGCACCTAGTTGTGAGCATTGTAACTCTGTTATGCACATCTCTGCTGCTTGCCCTCATAGATATGAGGAAGTTTCTGCCATGTATCAAGGAAGGGCCAATTAATCTAAGCAATGGAACCCATACTCAAATACATACAATGAAGGGTGGAAAGCTCATCCAAATTTTCGAAGGGGAAGAGGTGACAATAGGCAGGTTTAAGAATGGTTTCAAGGGAATATGGTTCCTCAAGGGAAATCTTACTATAGAGGGTTACAAGGAGAATCTTCTAGAGCCATGTCTACCCCATAGTAACCGCAGTCTAAGGATGATGAGCGGTTCTCTCGAATACTCAAGGGCATTGAGGCAATGACTGAGCACATATCTAAGTCTAAAGCTAAATCTGAAGCTAGATTTGCAACCCTAGAGAATAGGATGGAGCAACGGGAAACTAGAACCTCTAATTTGACTTCTTATGTCACTAAGTTGTCAAATGGTATGAGTGAACAGCAAGCTAAGGCTAGTGGTTCAATGCCTTCCAACACGGTGATAAATCCTAAATCTTTGAATGCAATTACATTAATAAGTGGTAAGGAAATTGATGCTAAGACAGTGCAATTCAAAGATGAAGAGAATGAAGAACCAGTCAATGAAGAAATAGAAGTTGAGTCTCCTCCTTCTAAAATTACTCAAGACATTCCCAAGGCTATTCAAGAGACCTCTATTCAATCTAAAGAGCCAATAGAGAACAAATCACTATCCAAAAGTGATGAGGTAAACATTTCTGACTTGCCTTTTCCTTATTCATATCTCATGAGTAAGAAAATTGTTGAAAAGAAAGATAATGATGAGCTTTTTGAAATGTTTAGCAAACTTGAGGTTAATGTGCCATTACTTGATTTGATTAAGAAGATGCCTAAGTGTGCTAAGTTTCTGAAAGATCTATGTACAAACAAGAGGAAGTATAGGCATTGTAAGAGAATCCAATTGGGGTCTATTGTTAGTGCTATCTTTAAGCCACAGCTACCTATTAAGTGTAAAGACCCAGGTTCCTACACTATTCCCTGTATTATAGGCAAAACAAACATTTCACATGCCTTACTAGACTTAGGTTCAGCCATAAATGTTATGCCTACCTCTATTTATGAGAGTTTGGGTATTCATGCCTTGAAAGATACTAATGTTGTGCTAGGTCTAGCTAATAGGACTGAGACACCATAAGGGCTTTCTTGAGGATGTTGTCATGCAAGTGAAGGGTCTTGTGTTCCCAACTGACTTCTGTGTGCTAGATATGACTGATGAGATTAAAGTCGATAGCACTTTGATTCTAGGAAGATCTTTTCTTAGAACAGCCCAAACCATAATTAATGTGAAAGACGGGGTCATTACCATGGGCTTTGGGGACCAACAAATTACCTTCGACATTTTTTATGCTGAGTCAAGGTTATGCAGATTGCTCTTATTTGGGTGTTAATTTGATTGATTATGCCGTTAATGATGTTAATGATTTGCATGAATCTGAGATGCATAAACATGACTGGTACGCTGAGATTGTTGAGCATGATGATGTATTTGCTTGTTTATCTACCCCTCATTCTGCTTCTTTTTGCTCATGTTATGGTGACGTGTTGTGTGTTAACTATTTAGAAGTTGATCACCTCCTTTCCATCTCTCATGATTTTGATGCATCATCTTGTCTTAACCATGATTCTGCCTTGAACATTACACTTTGATGATAGCCTTGAGAAAGGTGAGTTTGTTGATTCTGTAGGTACTAATAATAAAAGAGCTGTTACACAAGCTACACCGGTAGCTTCTCCTTTGAGTGGTGCTGGAACATTAGAAAAGGCTAGCAACAAGATTGCTACTCACTTAGTCACTTCTAATCCCACTCTTCCTTGTGATTTACTTAATGTTTCTGTTGATAAAATTGATACCGATCCTCTTTTTTGTAGGTCATCCAAGAATGGCACTAAGTTGGCAAGTGGAGGACACACACATCATGATGAGCTTATATCTCCTTCCCTAAGCCACATAGACATGCCATTTGCATTGAATGCACTTGACATAAAAGAATTAGTTCCTTCTGTTGTGCAACCTCCTGATTTAGAATTGAAACCCCTCCCTCCTAATTTGAAATATGTCTTTCTTACTGCTGATTCTAAATTGCCTGTTATTATTTCCAGTTCTTTAAGTAGTTTTGAAGAAGAAAGATAGATTTCTGTGTTGAAGAGTCATAAAGGGGCTATAGGATGGTCTTTAACGGACATTCCAGGGATTAATCTATCAGTTTGCACATACAGGATCCTTTTGAATGAAGGATCCAAGCCAGTTAGGCAACCACAGAGGAGATTGAATCCTCTCATTTTGGATGTGGTTAAGAAGGAAGTCTCAAAGTTATTGAGTACTGGGATCATCTATCCCATATCAGACAGCGAGTGGGTAAGTCCGGTACAAATAATACCAAAGAAGAGCGGTATCACAGTAGTGAGAAATGAAAATGATGAACTGATTCCAACTAGGGTTCAAAATGCTTGGAAAGTGTGTATAGATTATAGGAAGTTGAATGATGCCACGAGAAAGGACCACTTTCCATTACCTTTTATAGATTAAATGTTGGAGAGAATTTCAAGAAAGTTTCACCATTGATTTCTGGACAGTTTTTCTGGCTATTTTCAAGTGCCCATTGCTCCTGAAGATCAGGACAAAACTACTTTTACATGCCCTTTTGGTACCTTTGCTTATCGAAGGATGCCATTTGGGTTGTGCAATACTCCAAGCACTTTTCAAAGGTGCATGATGGGAATATTTAGTGATCTTCTAGAGCAGAACATGGAGGTTTGTATGGATGACTTCACTATTTACGGTGCGAGTTTTGATGAGTGCTTGAATAGCCTAGAGCAGGCTCTTGAGAGGTGTATTGATAAAAAATTGGTTTTAAACTTTGAAAAAAGTATCATTTCATGGTTGATAAAGGGATAATCTTAGGTCACCTCATCTTCCAAAAAGGAATTGAGGTTGATAGGACCAAATTTGAAGTTATTTCATCACTTTCTTATCCTACTTGTTTAAAGGACTTGAGGTCTTTTTTAGGGCATGCAGGTTTCTATCAGCGCTTTATTAAGGATTTCAGTAAAGTTGCTTTGCCTCTTTCTACCTTGTTGAAAAGAGATGTTGAATTTAAATTTGATGATAAGTGTAGGTATGCTTTTGACACTTTGAAATCTATGCTTGTTTCACCTCCTATTCTCACTACAGCTAACTGAAATTTACATTTTGAGTTGTCTTGTGATACTTCTAACTTTGCAGTAGGTGCCATGCTTGGCCAGAGGGAGGAGAAACGGTCTAAAGTCATCGCATATGCCTCCAAGACGCTTGATTCCACTCAAGTGAATTATACCACTACAGAGAAGGAACTGTTTGCTATTATTTTTGCTTTGGATAAGTTTAGATAATATCTAATAAACTCTCGAGTGGTTGTTTTTATAGATCATATAGTGGTTCGATACCTATTTAAGAAGCCTCAGTCTAAACCTAGATTGCTGAGATGGACTTTGCTACTACAGGAGTTTGATATTGAGATTAGAGGTAGAGCCGAAGCGGAGAATCATGTAGCTGACCACCTTAGTCAATTATCTGAAGGCATACAAGGAGTTGACTCTTCTGATCTTGTTATTGACTCATTTCCTGATTATGCACTTTTTACCTTGGCTATTTATGGGCCTTGGTATTCTAATATAGTTAATTATCTTGTCACTGACCTTATACCTCCTTCTATGTCTAAATTTTAGATTGATAAGCTAAAGAAAGAGGCAAGATGCTATATCCAAGATACTCCAATCCTGTGGAAGCAATGCAGTGACCAGATCATCAGACGCTGTGTTCCAAATAATGAGATCTGCTCTATCCTTACCTTTGCACATTCTTTATCTTGCGGGGGGCATTTTAGTGCTAATAAGACTGCTAGGAGGGTTTTAGAGTGTGGTTTTTATTGGCCTTCTCTATTTAAGGATGCTTATTCTTTCTGCAAGTCTTGTGATAAGTGTCTGAGGTTTGGGAGTTTGGGTAGGAAGCATGAGATGCCTCTAAGACCTATGCATTTTTTGTGAAATATTTGATGTGTGGGGCATGGACTTTATGGGTCCCTTCCCTTCGTCTTTTAGGTTTTCATACATATTACTTGCAGTAGATTATGTGTCTCATTGGGTAGAGGCAGTGCCAACTAGGAAAAATGATGCTTCTACTGTTGCCAAGTTTTTACGTTCTCATATCTTTTACAGGTATGGCATTCCAAGAGCAATCATCAGTGGCCAAGGAACACACTTCTGCAACAGGACCATCAAGTCTCTATTGGCTAAACATGGAGTCTATCACAAGCTGCCACTCTTTATCACCCTTAGACGAATGGGTTAGCTAAAGTCTCTAACTGAGAAGTGAAGCGAATACTTGAGAAGATCGTGAAACCATCCCATAAGGACTAGAGTGAAAGGCTTGAGGAAGCTCTTTAGGCTTACAAGACTGCCTACAAGACCCCTATAGGCATGTCCCCCTTTCAATTGCTCTATGGCAAGGCTTGCCATCTACCTATGGAGATTGAGCATAAATCTTATTAGGCAATCAAGGCATGTGATGCATATCTCAAATCTTCACTTGTCAATCGGAAGATACAACTCTAAGAACTTGAAGAAATGAGACTTGAATCCTATGATAATGCCAGAATCTATAAAGACAAGCTAAAAATGATTCATGACAGACAGATTCTGAGGAAGCAGTTTCATGAAGGTGACAAGGTTCTGAAGTTTAAAGCCCGGTTGAAGCTGATGCCTAGGAAGTTTGTTACCAAGTGGGAAGGTCCATTTAGAGTTACTAAAGTATATCCCTTTGGCACGGTAGAGCTCGTAGATGAGGAGACCATTATGACTTCACAAGTCAATGGCCATCTGCTGAAGCACTACCATAAGGATCAAAGACCTCCTAATCACACGGTTGTTCCCTTCCACCCTACTCTTTTACTTTCTGTTGTATTGCTAGTGATATCTATTGCTGAGATAGTTATGAGTAAGTGTGGGGGAGGGAACTTCTCTAATAGTTGTAGTTGTAGCTCTTTATTTCTGTTTAGTAGTTGTTTGTTTCTTTCCTCTTGATTCTGCCATCTCTTTTGATCACTTGATTTATACTTGTCCATTTTCTTTTCACATTATCTTATCATATCCCTCCCTTCTCTCTTTTTCGTGATAGTGATGTGTTGTGCTTCGATTTCAAATCGGACTTCACAACTTCGACTTCACCTGAGAGTTTACGTTAAGATAATGTTGTTTTTTCTTACATTGAGGACAATGTATTGATCAAGTATGGGGGAGGGATTGTTGTTGAGTTGTTGAGCTGTTTTTGAAAAAAAAAATTTGCCTTTGGATTTGCTCCTATTTCCTAAGTATTGCTGCTATAATTGCTCTCTCCTTTGCCTTATTAGTTGATTTCTGAATTGCATCGCATGATTTGAGAGTGATTCTTGCTTAGGAATTTTGTTGCTGGTTTCTATGTCCTCTTGCTTTCATTCACCTCAGTGTTCTGCACTGCTGTATGGGCGAGTTGCTGTTTTCTCTGTTGCTGACTTTTGACTTTTGTAATCCTTGGGCATCTCTTTTAAAATCTTTTTGCACAATGCTTGTGAATGTTGCACGGTTGAGTTTGATTGCATTTGATTTGAGTGATTTATGTTCTTAGTTGGTTAGCATAGTAGAATTCATTTGGTGTAGTGTTATTAACCTCGTTTCATAGCTTGATCCTTAAGGAGGAAACATCTTGGAGAAAGCCTTGATAGAAGGATTATTGAGCCATGTATTCTTTCTCATCTTGTGTGATTTTCACCTAGTTTTGGTTAACCTCTAGAACTTGTCTAAATTCTTTTTCAAAGCTACTTTAATACCTAGGTTTATGAAGATGATAGGGGCATTCATTTCTAAATTTTTACCCAAACACAAACCACTTCATTTAACCTTTGTTTACCCCTCTGAGCCTTTACTTTCATTCTATTCATTGCTTTTTAGCACGTGTTTTGCATGAGTTACATTTGGTTTTTTATTTTGAAAAGTATATCATTAATGTCTATATCTTTGCCTTCTTGGGTTTGGATGCCAAAGAAAAAAAGCAAAAAAAAAAAAAGAAATAGAAAAAGGCAATAAAGAGAAGAAAATGTTTAGAAAAAGCCAAAGAAAGAAAGTTATAGAAGGAAAAAGAAAAGAAAAGAAATAAGTTGCAACAAAAGAATAAATTTGAAATAAGGCATTTAATGGTGGTTTGAAGAGCAAGGATTTCTGTCTCAAAAGGTTAAAATCTGCATATTGGTGTTGTTTCATGATTGTACTTTAGCTTACTTTGAGTTGATACTTTATTACTTATGTATTTCACTTGTTAGTCCATTGCATTCATTTGGCCTTGTTTTTTCAACATTACAACCCTTCAAGTCCCCTTGATCATGAATCTAAGGTATGCTAGTGATGGAGATATTAGAATCTCTACAAGCTTATGGTAGGTGCTAATCTAGGTGGATTGAGTGAAATTTTTTCCATTTGAGAGATGAATGAAACACTTGTAATCTATGTGAGCTCTATTATGTTTCTCTTCCTTTATCCTGCTATGTTTCAAGTGTTAATTTCTTTGCACTGAAGTATTCTACAATTGTTGATTGATTAGGAATAAAGGTTGCTTGAGTTAATTGCACATTCATGCTTAGTTAGTTTTATGTTTGCTTGCATTGAGTCTCTTTATTAGATTCCTTTTTATTGATGTTTTGCCCAGGAGTGCAAAAGGCTAAGTGTGGGAGAGTTAACAAACTCAATTATTTTTATATATTTTGATATCTTTTATATGGGTTTTGTCAACTTAATTGGTCCTTTGTTGGTCTCAATTGATTGTTAATTGATTTATTATATTTTATTTTTGAATTATTATTTTTTAGGGGCAAAATTGTCATATTTTGGTTTAATTATAATTAATTGATTTTTAAGGACAATTAATGCTACTTTATTCTTAAATTTTGATTACAGGTTTTTGGAAGATTTAAAAAATAAAAATAAAAAAGAAACAAAGAAGTAAAAAATAATATAAATAAATAAATAATATATATAATAAAGGGGGGAGCAAAACGCAACTTCCTGTCCCCAACCTAATATACTACTACCTCCGGTCCTTATTATAAGACCCATTTGACTTTTTGTTTGGTCCTAATTATAAGACCCCAATCCATTTTGTCTCCCATATTTATGCATTTTTTTCCAAGATAATCCTTCTAATAATAATAGTTCTAGCCAATATACTTAATTAGCAAGGATATTTTAGGAATGACAACACTTATTTATTACAAATAACTAACTTAACTTACTTCCTTAATCTTCTCAAATAAGTCAACTGGGTCTTATAATTAGGACCGGAGGTAGTATAATTCATTCATCACCTTTATTCAGGAGGGGCACGAGTGACGGCGCAGGCGAGAAACAAAAAAAGAAAGAAGGACTAGTAGGCAACAAAAAAAGGGATTTAGCGTGAGGGGCAAGGGATCACTTCTCTCACCTCCATTCAAGACCATCATCATCGTCGACTTCTTACTGGTGGCAGCGAGAAGAGAGCAACAAGAGAAGAGCGAACCAGGGGGGCTCGACACACAATCCATCATCATCTTCTTCTCCTTCTAGATGCGAACAAAGTGGTGGCAGAGGGAGATCTGGCGTGAACAGTGTTCTTTATGGCAGCCCATAGTAGAACATTGATTGTGGCATTCCTTATAGCAAATCGTTGCTAGAGCTTAATGACTTTCTAATTCAACAACAATGGCAGGAGCTCGAATCATAAGGGAGCCTTAGTTACTTTAATTTTCTGTCCAATAATTGTTTAACAGTTCCTAGGTCTTAGGATAGTTATTCTAATTATTGGAAAATTTTTATTGTTTAATCTGATTATATTTGGAGATTATTGTGACTGGATTATTGTTTAGCATTTGACATTGGGCTGTTTATAGCTTTGATTTCAATTATGATGTTGTGGTTATGACATTTATATTGATTTTAGAGTTAATATATTGTGATTTTCTAAGGTGGCTTAGAATCTTGGATCATATTGTCTCTTGCTAGCTTTAATTCTATTGTTTTGGATTTAGGAGTTCTAATTAAGTATTGGTTTTTAGCATCCTTAATCCCATTTTACTATTCTGGATGCAGTTAATAAGTTGGGATTTTAGGAAAATATTTTGTGGCAATTCGAGGTGGCTCAGTTGTTAGATCAAAAGCTTAATTATAATTTTAAATTCATTATTTTAACTCCCGTATCTTTTGGAGTAAGGATTGCCTGCGTTGTTGAATTGGAGGATTGATTATTATCATTGTTATTTGTGTGTTTCATTTTTGTTTCTTTAATCTTCATTCATTTTGATAATTTTTATATAAAAACAAAAAGAAAAGTATTTTGATTTCAATTTAATTCATGGTGTCTAATTAGAAATTATCAAATCAAAAATCTTTTTTATAGTTTAGGTTACTTGCATTTATTTACTAGGATTTAATTTCATTTTCAGTTCCTCAAAGTGAATACGACTCAGATTGTGTACTATATTGTATTAATTCGGTTAATTTTTGGAGTAACCCAAAGTGACAAATTAAGGGCAATTAACTTCGAGTGCTATGGGCTGCCACAGAGAACACTGTTCACATTGGATCTCCCTCTGCCGCCACTCTGTTCTTGTCAAGAAGGAGAAGAAGAAGATGATGGATGGTGCGTCGAGCCCCCCTGGTTCGCTCTTCTCTCGTCGCTCTCTTCTCGCTGCCACTAGTAAGAAGTCAACGGTGATGATGGTCTTGAATAGAGGTGAGAGAGGTAATCCCTCACCGTTCACGTTGAATCCCTTTTTCTGTCGCCCACTGGTCCTTCTTTTTTTTTTTGTTTCTCGCCTGCGCCGTCACTCGTGCCCCTCCTGAATGAAGGTGATGAATAAATTATAGTATATTAGGTTGGAGGGGAGGGGAAAACGTTGCGTTTTGCTCCCCCTTTTATTATTATATATATTATTTATTTATTTATATTATTTTTTTCCTTCTTTGTTTTTTCTTTTTTATTTTTATTTTTAAATCTTCCAAAAACTTGCAATCAAAATTTAAGAATAAGGTAGCATTAATTATACTTAAAAATCAATTAATCATAATTAAACTAAAATATGACAATTTTGCCCCTAAAATATAATAATTCAAAATAAAATATAATAAATCAATTAACAATTAATTAAGACCAAAAAGGACTAATTAAGTTGACAAAACCCATATAAAAGATATCAAAATATATAAAAATAATTGAGTTTGTCAATGCTCCAATTCCACAAGCAAATGGCATGCTTTTTCGAACACTAACTGATATGGAGACATCCTAATCGGAGTTTTATAAGCTATCCTGTAAGCCCAAAGAGCATCATCCAGTTTCAATCACCAATCTTTTCTTGTTGTACTGACTACCTTCTCGAGAATGCTTTTAATCTCTTGGTTAGGTATTTCAACTTGGCCATTAGACTAAGGGTGATATGCGAAGTTACCTTATGCTTCACACCATATCTCTTCCTTAGAGCTTGAAATTGATGGTCACAAAAATGAGAGCCACCGTCACTAATGATAGCCTGGGGTGTTCTAAATCTAGTGAAGATGTTCTTCTTTAGAAATTTGATCACAGACTTAGCATGACTAGATACACATGCCATAGCTTCTACCCATTTTGAAACATAGTCCACAGCGACCAAAATGTACTCATGATTGAGAGACTTTGAAAAAGGCCCATGAAATCAACCCCCCATACATCAAAAAATTCAACCTCTAAAATGTTATTCAGAGGTATTTCATTTCTCCTTGATATGTTTCCAGCTCGTTGACACCAATCACACCGGATCACAAAGGCGTATGCATCTTTAAAAAATGAAGGCCAATAGAAACTACTTTGAAGGACTTTAGCAGTAATTTTCTCTCCTCCAAAATGTCCTCTATAGGCAGAAGAATGACAACACTATAGAATGTCTTGCTATTCAGTTTCTAGAGCACATCTTCTTATCAGTTGATCGGCACATCTTTTGAATAAATAAGGCTTTTCCCAAAAATACATCTTTGCATCATGAAGAAATTTCCTCTTTTAGTGGAAATTAAAGTCTGGTGGTAGAGTTCCATAAACCAGATAATTAACCAGATCTATATACCACGGAGTAAATGAATCATCTACAAAGAACAAACCTTTATCGGGGAAAGCTGCATTAATCTCTTGGCAATGATCATGTTAAGCTTCAGTACTCAATCGAGATAGATGATTTGCCACTTGGTTTTCAGTTCCCTTTCTATCTATAATTTCCAAGTCAAACTCTTAGAGCAAGAGGACCCAGTGAATCAAACATGCTTTGGAATCTTTCTTGGTAAACAGATACTTTAGAGCAGAATGGTCCATGTAAATAGTCACTTTAGTGCCTACAATGTAAGAATGGAATTTTTCACAAGCAAACACCACTGCTAGTAGTTTTTTTTTTCTGTAATGGTGTAGTTATTAAGTTGGGTATCATCCAGGGTCTTACTTGCATAATAAATGGGATGGAAAATTTTTTTGCTTTTTGTCCCAGTACTGCTCCAACGGCGAAATCATTAGCATCACCATAATGATGAAGGGTAACTTCCAATTAGGTACCACTAGAATTGATGCTGATGTGAGTCTCTTCTTTAACTCCTCTAAAGAGTTCATTCAAGCTTCATCGAATTTGAACTCTTTATCTTTCTTTAGAAGATTGCACAAAGGCTTAGTGATCTTAGAGAAATCTTTAATAAAACGATAGTAGAATCTCGTATGACCCAAGAAACTTCGAATACCCTTCACATTTATTGTGGGGGCAATTGCTCAATAACATAAACCTTTGCGTTGTCAACTTCCAAGCCTTGTTTGGATACCCGATGACCAAGGACAATACCCTCTTGCGCCATGAAGTGACATTTTTCCCAATTCAAAACCAATTTAGTGTCTTCATATCTTTACAATACATCTACCAAATTATCTAAGCAGCAATCAAAAGAATCTCCCAAAATAGAGAAATCGTCTATGAATACTTCAATTGTCTTCTCGATCATGTGGGCAAAAGACCAAAAGGCATGCTTTTGAAAGCAAACATGCCATACGGGCAAGTAAATGTTATTTTCTCTTGATCGTCTATGGCTATCGCAATTTGATTGTATCTAGAGTATCCATCCAAGAAGCAGAAGAATTCTTGCCCAGCGAGCTTATCCAGCATCTGGTCAATAAATAGCAGTGAGAAATGGTCCTTTCTGGTTGCAGCATTTAACTTTTAATAGTCTATGCAAATTCTCCACCTAGTCACAGTACGAGTTGGGACCAACTCATTTCAGGTGTTAGACACTTTAGTTATACTACCCTTTTTAGGGACGCATTTAACTGGCCTCACCTATGAGCTATCAGAAATAGGGTATACTATGCCAGCAGAAATCCATTTAAGGATCTCTTTCTCAACCACCTCTTTTATAACTGGGTTCAATTGCCTCTGATGCTCAATGGACGGCTTGTGATCATCTTCTAATAGAATCTTGTGCATGCACAAGGAGGGCCTAATCCCTTTGATGTCAGATACGGACCACCTAATAGCTTTCTCCTGGTTTCTCTAAACCCTTAAAAATTTCTCCTCTTGTGACATGGACAACTTAGAAGATACAATTACAAGTAACGTGGCAGAACTACCCAAGTAGACATATTTGAGGTGAGGAGGTAAAGTCTTCAACTCCAACACCAAAGGTTCATCAACAGAAGGCTTTAGTGGAGAGCTTAAAGTACTAGTCACATCAAGAGGCTCAAAAGCCTTAACTCTTTGATAAGGAAATGTTTCAATACTCAACATTTCTGCGTACTCTTAAATCTTGCCATCAATACTACTCATTTTTCCAACCAACAATACTTCCAAGGAATCTTTGGTCAGAGAGTTAATCAACTCCTCTTGTACTACAGATTCAATTGCATCAACATAATTGCATTTTAATCATCTGGAAATTTCAAGGCCTTATTCATGTTGAATATGACCTTCTCATCATTTACTGGCATGGTGATTTCACCCTTTTCCACATCAATAAGAGTTCTTGTGGTAGCTAAGAATGGTCTTCCTAAGATGATAGGAATGTTCCAATCTACCTCATAATCCAACATAATGAAGTTAGCTGGAAATATGAATTTGCCTACCTTCCCGAGGGCGTCTTCTATAACCCTTTTGGGGTGTGAGATACTTCTGTTAGTAAAGAGCAATGTAACAATGGTTGGCCTTACTTTACCCAAATTTAAGTGATTGAAAATAGCAAGAGGCATCAGATTGACACTAGCTCCCAAATCACATAGCACCGCCTTTCTATTAAAGTGTTTGCCAATGTTGCACTGGATATAGATACTGCCCATATCTCTCAATTTGGGTGGAAGTTTTCTCTGAAGAATGGCGCTACAATCTTCTGTAAGGGCTACTGTTTCAAATTCACCAAATCTCTTCTTTTTGGATAAGACATCATTAAGAAAGCTAGCATTCTTAGGCATTTGATCTAATGCTTCAGCAAACGGGATGTTGATGTGCAATTGCTTAAACATGTCCACAAACTTCTTGAACTGGACATCCTCCTCTTTCTTTCTAAACCTTTGAGGAAAAGAAGTGGCAGCATCTTTCAGGAAGGAGGAAGAGTTGCCTTCCTTTTTTTTTTTATCATCAATCATTTCACCTTCTACATTCTTCCTTTTAACCACATCATTGAGATTTTCTTTTGTTTGTTTCCTTTTCTTGCTCTTTTCCTGTTCTACTATAGCACCTTTTCTAAAAGCTCATTTTTATCAAGGTCAATCACCACAGTGTTAGTGATGTCTTTGTTGATTCCATTAGACTTAGGAATGTTGGGTAGTTGCTTTCCACTTCTTAGAGTGACAGCTTTACACTCTTCGTTACCATCCCTTTTGAGATTGGGAATGGTGTCACTTGGAAGGCTATTCCTCATGAGTACATTCATTTATGAAGCTAGTTGACCCATCTGAACCTCAAGATTCTTGATAGTAGTTTCTCAGAGAGAGAAGGTTGTCTTATTATTAGCCCTCACAGATTCTTGATTTGCCAACAACTGAGCGGACATTTTTTTGATTTTGGATTCTTCCTTCTAAGGATTCTGCTACTGTGATCATTGCTATGGTTGGCCATGAAAACTAAGAGGCACCATTTGCTTAGCACCAGAAGATAATATTTGTGGCGGATTCAGACTTAGCCCATTCCACTATGAGAAATTTAGGTGATTCCTCAAGCTTAGGTTGTAGGTTTGAGAGTAAAGACTTCCTTGTGGCCTTCGTTGCATATTGTTCATATAATTGACTCTTTCTAAAGTGTAAGGGCATTGACTAGAATGATGTTCCTCATTATAATGTTCACAAGTGTACCCAGGAGCCTGAAGTGCATGAACTCCCATAGTATTGCCATTCTTGATTTGCATCTCCAAATTATCGATCTAAATGATGAATGATTAGGCTCTTTATATCTCCCAGAGCCTTGCCTTCTCTTGTTAAATTGTTGCATAGTACTAGAGGCCACATCTTCATACAATTAATACAGCTCATTTACCTTCATCTTTCCAATTCCCCTATTTGAAGCGATGTTGAGCATAGTCACTGTCTGATCATTCAACACATTTTAGAAAGGTTCCATTAGAACATATCTTTTTTGCTCATGATTTGGTAAATTCCTCTACATATCCTTGAATCTCTCCCAGGCCTCATAGAATAACTCATCTGGTTGCTGCTCAAAGGAAAGTAATTCACCCTTTAGAGTACCTTGTTTATCTCTTGGAATAAATCTGGCCTTAAACTTTGCCACAAGCTCATCCTAAGTCTTAATTAAGTGTTCTGGCAAGGAATTCAACCATGCTTTTTCCTTGTGAGATAAAGACATAGGGCACAACCTTAACCTCAAAGCATCTTTAGAGACCTCATTTTGCTTGAAGTTTTCACACACCTTCACAAACCTGGTCAAGTGCTCATTAGGATCATCATTGAAATGTCCTTCAAAAGTACTAATCATCCCCAGTAGTTGAATCATAACTCACTTGATTTTAAAATTTCTGGCTTGAATGTCTGGTAGCAGAATACTTGAGTGAACAGTCTGCCTTTCCTTATCCAAGTGATCATCCAAAGTGTACAAGTCATTCTTATCTTGTTCTACCATGTTTTCTTGTTGTTCTGTTGTAAGTGGTGGTGGTGGTGGTAGACCTAGCCAAGGTCGTTGTTGAATCTCTAGTGTGTTCTCAGTTTCTCTCAAACTAGATCCTTCTTCAATAACCTCTTCTAAAATAACTTCCAGATTTCCTTGCATGCGTCAGGAGGTACCTATGAAGTGAAATAAAAAACAAAAGTATCAAACTTATCAAGTGAAATGAACTAAATAAATACTATTATTCTACCTATAACTATCACTACAAATGCTTTAAAAAAAATTAAGCGTAACCAATCACACAATAAAGACAATCAACCACAAACAATCTTGCTGTTAGTCCCAATAACAGCACCAAAAACTTGTTCACTGAATAGCTTAACCGCAAGCGGATAGGTCGCAAGTAATATAAAAAGTATCGTTCCCTTAGAGATTAAGGCCAGACAAGTTAAAAATCATAATTGTGTTCTTGATTAGGTTAAGTGAAGTAAATGTTGTAAAAGAGATTGTGTAATGTGATCAAAAAAATATGATTTAAATTGAAGTAAAATAAACTTGACTTTGAGACAAATAAGGGTCTAGGGTTATTTTTCACTACTATACTTCATAAAACTTGATTAATCTCTTCTCACATAGTGGTTAACAATAAGTTCAGGTAGCCTAGGGTTCACAAATATTCATTAAGCTTTCTCAAGTGAAAACCAAGTTTTGCAATCTTAATAAAACTTCGCAATCTCTTGCTTTTGTTTGAAAAGGTTGCACTTTAAAAACCAAGACCTTTTTTTAGACTATGCTAGGTTAATAAATATATCTCTATTCTATCAATAAACCTTCCATTTAATAGGATAAATTTCCGTTCTAGCACGTTTTTACCTAAGTTTAAAGATTAATTAAACTTTCTCGAGCTTCAACCAATCAACTAAACATTCCAAATGGTGGCTAATCACAAAGAAGCATAAAGCTCAAGATAAAAATAACATAACATTATCGTTAACACCAAAGAGAGAGTTAAAATAAGTCTTAATCCATACAATAGATCAAGATAACCCTAGGATGACTACTCTAGCTACACATATTTAGCAAAGAGCCATAACTATAGAGATAGTTGCAAGCCATTTCAAAAATAAAGGAGAAGAGAAGAGGAAAACCAAGAAAAATGAAGGAAGAAGCTTTCAATCTCTTGCAACTTCAAGCCCAACATTCCTAAGCTTTAAAATCTCCAAACCCTAGCAGAGTAGACCTCTAAATGAGCCCCTAGTCAAAGTATATTTGAAAATCATGAGTCCCCCCACATATATGTCCTAATTTTTAAGTTACATTACAAAACGCATAGCTGTGAGGAGGCAGACACCGCAATAGATATGGTTATCCGGCACAGTGGATTACACAGAATGGGACTCTTTGGGAAGAGGTTGGATGCCACGACAGATATGGACAGGCGTCGCGGTGCCTTACACCGAATAGCAGCTTCTTGAGACAGACTGGGCGCTGTGGCGCCTTACACTTAATGCCATTTTTTCCTCTCTATTGTAGCCACCGTGGCAGTTTTCTTCATACGCCACGACAGATGGTGTATCTTCAGTTTCTTCACTTTTGGTTTTCTATCCTTGCTCACTCTAGGCCCTTGATTTTCCCTTGATTGCCCAAAATTGGCTGAATCTTCCTCCTTGTCATTCATCTCACAGCTCTCGTTATTTCCTGCACAAAGAATCTCAGAAGCATTGCACAAATAATTCACTAATGTTAGCATAAATTAAAGTTCACTTGACCAAACCATGTTTTCTAACTTCAAGAGGAAAATCCTGCACAATTATCTTCCAAAATCCAAGAAAAAGTGTTAAAACTAGTTGAATTAGTAGAAATTTCGAGAGGTTATCACATATTCTTGTGCATGCATGTTGAACTTCAGAGAATAATGCATCAATAATGAGGAATCAATAAGATAATTTATACTTTCTTTAACTTGGCTCCTTGCTATTTCAAATGACTCGACATCTCTATATAGGCCTAGCCCCACTCCATATCTGAAAAGATCTTCAACAACAATGCTGTGATCTTTAGGAAACATTACACATATTAACAATAGTAGCTTTGATTCTAGGGTTTCCAAATAATCTTAAAAGACAAGCAAAAGCATTCCTTACACCTTTATCCACATTATTCAGCTTCGTATTCCTCAACCTATACAACATTACATTCATTTTATCAACTCTTTTTCCTTTCAAGCAAGTTCCTGTAGCTACAATTGCAATAGGAAGGCCCTTGCATTCCATAACAATTGCTCGAGCCACAACTTCTTTAACAGCATCATCAACGTTAGCATGAGTTTGAAACAAAGTCCAAGCTTAATCTTCTTTTAACAAATCAAGTTGAATTATCTTTTGGCATCCCATCAAGGTATATACATCTAGACAGCATGTGGTCATAACAACTTTGCAACTTCTTTGATGATTTCCCTCAAAGGGAATCCTAATGTCCTCAAGATTCAGTATGGCCCATACATCGTCTAGTATTAACAAAATTTGTTCACCACTTTGTAATCATAGTGCTATTCTTTTTGCCCTTCCCGTTTCATATTCTTCCTCCAATTTAACCCCTAACATGTTAGTAATTTCACCTTGAATTTTTCTTATGTAGGCTTTAAGAAATTGTAGTAAACACAACTCGATCAAAAAGCTTTGACTCTTTAGCTTTCTTTTCCACTTCTTTAACCAAGGTGGGTTTCCCTAATCCTCCCATGCCCCATAGCCCAATCATAAAGGTACCATCATATTATGGGGCCTCAAACAATTGATCAAAAGCCATTTTTATAGAGTTGAAGAGCATAAAGTTTTGAGAAGAGTAATGCTCTATATCTAAAACAATAACAAAATGGGAAAATGGATTGAAGATCACTCTTTGCATTTAGATCAATCATCGTCTTGGCTGTCTTAGCCAAATTTTCACATAGACAATATCCCCTCCAAGGGGCGCACCACCCGTGAAGGCAGTCGTCATGGGCCCTTAGTCCTTCCTCCAATTTCTCCACCTCTGCTATGAGGGTCTTCACATCATTCTTCCACTTGTTAACCTCATAATCAATCCTCTCGATCTTGTTGATTGCCTCTTGAACACGTTCCTGCACGCTCTCCTTCTTCAGTATCAGCTCCTCCTTTCTATTCTCAACATTTCTGCTGATTTTGTTGACACAAAACAAACATTGTAGCTGTAGAGTCAGATCTGCCAAATATCAAGCAAGTTTTACTGCTACTGACACTCCCACCTCTGCCATTTAGTATTAATGGCAACCTGAAACGAGAGCCATTCATGATCATGAAATGATTAGCTCAAGATTTCATTTTTGAAGAATTATCTTCAAGGATCTTATTGCGTACTTAATCTTTCATGAGGATATCATTAAAATGAAAAGAATGATCAACACAAAAGAATCGAGAGATATCATTGACGCTTATGTAAGGAAAAATAAATAGAACAATGATAAAAAGAAAAATAGAAAAGGAGACATCTGACACTCCCACCTCTGCCATTTAATATTAATAGCAGCCTGAAAGGAGAGCCAATCATCATTGTCATTAAATTATTAGCTCAAAATTTCATTTTGAAGAATTATTTTGAAGCATCTTGCATACTAGCCTTTCATGAAGATATCATCAAGATGAAAAGAATAACTTTTTTATCCATCCAGATTAAAATAAGAAAGATAAATTGTTTTGGTTCAGCTTTCTTTCTCTGATATCAGTTTTTTTTTTGCCCCAGCTATGTTTAGATATTAGAGTAACAAATTATTGTTTTACGATTTGTTTTTTCTAGCAGAATGATGCAAAGGTGAAAGAGAAGGGGGGAAAAAAGTAGTTTGAAAATGGCAGCAGTAATTATTAGTAACTAAGAAGTTATTCATACTTTGAGAATTGGGAGAGATCACAAATAGACGCTTATATATGGAAAAGCAAATAGAATAATGGTAAGAGAAAATAGATAAAGAAAAATCCAAAAGACTAAAGTTGGAAAAAATAAGACTCTGGATCAGGAGGAGGATATTGCTTCATACCTGTGATGAATTTGCACTTTCAGTCTTGGATTGCAGATTTTCAAGAGTGAGAGATCAGAAGGGCATTGTGATGACCGATCTTGAGAGAAATTGAGTGGTCAACTAAGTTGGAACTTGGAAATTGGAAGTGACGAGCAGAGCCACAAAACACGCTACCCTTCTCCCAAAATTCAAAGGTTAAGAAATTATTTCTATATGACTTCAAAAATTATCCAATTTAGCCTTCGTATTATTATTTGTATTGGAAATTGTTGTTGTATTTTTTCTATTTTGTTATGTAAACTACTATGTGTATCTTAGGCTTAGGCCCATATAGGTTTTTGTACAAGTTTAGGGGGCAGATGCTTATCTACCCGCCTATAAATATTGGGTCAAGCAGGCCCATAGTGTGTGTAATTGTTCATTCTTCTAGATTAATGAAATTACTCAGATTCAGTTGTGCTGTGCGTTTTAGTAACCAATGTTCAAGATGGCATTAGTGCACCAGATTATCGCCGTCTAGGGTTAACCAGAGAGACCTTTGACGCAAGATCATCAAATTCTCCACCGCAAACCTGATGGGAGAAGAAAAGGTAGCACTCAAAGCAAGTCCATTCTCACACCCACTATTCCTGTACCCATCGGACACTCAGGGCATGGCGATTATCCCTTATATTCTGATCGGCACAGAGAATTACACCGTTTGGTCTCGTACGATGAGGATCGCGCTCCTTGGGAAACATAAACTTGGATTCGTCGACAACACCTACAAGAAAGTCGATCAAGAGGAGCACCTGCGACTGCAATGGGAGAGCTATAACGCTATTGTCCTCTCGTGGCTTATCAACTCCATCTCAAAAGAATTGGCTAACGGCATCATCTTTTTCTAAGATGCACATCGTGTCTGGATTGAGCTGAAGGAAAGATTTGACAAGAAGAGCGAATCACGCGTATTCACACTGGACAGGGGAATTAGTTCCCTCCATCAGGGTTCAAGCTCGGTCATTGCCTATTTGTCAAAGTTAAAGGAGTTGTGGGAGGAGCAAGCGGCGCTTGTGACAATTCCATCCTGTATATGCGCAACGACCAAACCCTATTTAGACGCCATTCAGGAGCAAAAATTATTGCAATTCCTAATGGGTTTGAATGAGAATTTTTCGCAAGTGAGAGGTTAGATATTGCTCATGTCCCCTCTTCTATCCGTAAATGATGTATACGCTATGGTTATTCAAGATGAAACACAACGCTCCATCTCTTATGCTGATAAAGTCATCCCCATATAAGGACTTGCAATGGCTATAAGAGGAAGGGGATGCGAGCACGGAAGAGGGAGAGGAGAAAATGTGCCTAAGTTCACTCACTGCCACAGAAGGGGACACCTTTGGGAGAATTGTTTTCAAATAATTGGATTCTCGGTAAACTTCAAAGGTGGAAAAGGAAGACAGCAAAGGGAATCCCAGTAAGAGGGAGCTGACTCTAGCAAGGAATTGAATCTAATATCCAAGGACATACTGCAACGACAGAAGCTCTAACGTTCACACAGGAGCAATACGAAAGGATCCTGGAGTTGTCAAAGAAAGAATAGAGCCTGTTGTACATGCTTTAACGGGTACAGGTTTGACCTCTTCTATACCACATGTTAAATCTCATACACACTGGATTTTAAACTCTAGTGCTACTACTCATATGGCTAGTAAATTGGAACTATTCGACACTTATGAACAATATAATGGTCCAATTAAAGCAATTAAGATACCTAATAGAGATAGACTATCTGTTACGGATATAGGCACTGTTACTATTGCTGAAAATATTGTGATTCATGATGTTTTGTTTGCACCTCGTTTGGAATTTAACCTTATATTGATATCTAGATTCACAAAGGAACATAATTGTATGGCTGCCTTCTTTCTTGATCTCTGTGTGCTGCAAGGCCTTCAGGATGGGAGGATAAAGATGACTGGTAGAGAATATAAGGGACTATATGTGCTAAAAGTGACAAATACACCTGAATTAGTAAATGTCATTCAAAATGATAAAAACTTGAGAAAAGACTGTGATATCCACTTATGGCATAGAAGATTAGGACATGCCCCATTATCTGTGATGAAGCATCTGGATGATACATGTACTAAAAAATTTGTTTTGAATAAGAATTTTGATACTTGTGATATTTGTGTCCAGTCCAAGCAGATCAAGTTTCCCTTCAATTCTAGTGTTATTAAGTCTCGGAAATGCTTTGATTTAATCCATACAGATGTATGGGGTCCATATAGGAACCCTACACATCACGGTTTTCAGTTCTTCCTAACATTAGTAGATGACTTTTCAAGAGGAACCTGGATTTTTCTGATGAAACATAAGAATGAAACTAAGATTCACATAAAAATTTTTATTGCTTATGTCTCAACACAATTTTCTGTCACTATGAAAAAGATTAGAAGTGATAATGGGACTGAGTTCACTAACAGCCAATTGAGATATTACTTACAACAAAGGGGAATAGTTCACCAAACTACTTGTCCTTATACACCAGAACAAAATGGGGTAGTAGAGAGGAAACACAAAACCATTATGTAAATAACAAGGGGCCTTATTCTGCAATCTGGAATCCTAATTAAGTATTGGGGAGAGTGTGTCAAAATGGCTAGTTACTTAATAAATAGGATCCCATCAAAGGTGATTAACTATCAGACACCTTATGAGAGAATTTATGGAGTAAAACCAGACTTGAATAATCTGAAAACTTTTGGGTCTTTAGCCTATGCCACTGATTTAAGAGTCAACAACAAGCTACAACCTAGATATATTCCTAGTGTGTTTTTGGGTTATCCTGATTACAATGAAACATTCTCTCCTGTTGTGAAAATGTTTACTGTTAGAGTTGTTTTAAAATTAGCTTCTGTATATAAGTGGAACATTTACCAAATGGATGTTCATAATGCCTTTTTACAAGGTGATTTAAATGAGAAAGTTTATATGAGAGTTCCTCAAGGATTTAAGAGACAAGGGGAACAAATGGTTTGCAAATTAAACAAATCCCTCTATGGTTTGAAGTAGGCTTCAAGACAATAGAACCAAAAATTGTCTGAAGCTCTGCAAAAGGGAGTTTCATTCAAAGTAAAGCTGATTACTCTCTTTTTATCAAACACTTTGATCACAGCATTGTGCTTATTCTTGTGTATGTGGATGATTTATTAATAACTGGAAGCACTAAAATTGGTATTGCTAAAACTAAACATTTCTTACATAGTCATTTCAAAATAAAGGACCTTGGTCTAATGAAATACTTTCTTGGGAAAGAGGTTGCCAAATCTAAGAAGGGAATCATTTTATCACAAAGAAAGTATGTATTAGATTTGTTGTTTGAAACTAGAATGACAGGTTGTAAGCCACTGATGGTTCCGATGGCACAAAATTTGAAGCTGTTTGCCTATGATGAGAAGAGGAACCGAAAGGAGGACCTATTGAAAGAACCAAGGAAATACAGACGGTTGGTTGGTAAGTTAATTTATTTAACCATGACCCAGCCTGACATTTCCTATTTTGTGCAGACATTGAGTCAGTTCATGCAAATGCCAACTAAAGCACACATGGCTGCAGCAAGGAATGTACTGCGTTATTTGAAAGGGACGCCTGGCTTGGGAATATTCATTAATTCAGAAGGAGAACTGCAGCTGGAATGTTATTGTGACTCAGATTGGGCATCATGTGCCATGACAAGGAGATCCGTATCTGGCTACCTGTTGAAGCTGGGAGGATCACTTATGATGCGGAAGACCAAAAAGCAGCATATTGTTTCCAAATCATCTGCAGAGGCAGAGTATAGGGCTTTAAGCATGGCCACATCTGAGATAGTTTGGGCTGTTAGCTTGCTAAAGGATTTAGGAATAAGTCATGAAGATCCAGTAAAAATATATTGCGACAGCAAGGCTGCAATATGTAGTCTTCCATGAGCGTACAAAGCATATAGAAATAGACTGCCATTTTGTTAGAGAAAAATGGGAGTCAAAGTTGATTGATTTGCAGCATGTTAGAAGCCACAATCAGGAAGCAGATTTGTTAATGAAGGCTGTAGGAGGAAGCATACAGAAGAAGCTCTTGAACAAGTTAGGAGCTACAGATGTCTTTAGGCCCCTAACTTGAGGGGGAGTATGGGAAAATTGTTGTTGTATTTTTTCTATCTTGTTATATAAACTGTTGCGCTGTATGTGTATCTTGGGCTTGGGCCCATATAGGTTTCTGTACTAGTTTAGGGGCAGATGCTTATCTACCCGCCTATAAATATTGGGTCAAGGAGGCCCATAGTGTGTTTAATTGTTCATTCTTCCAAATTAATGAAATTATTCAGATTCAGTTGTGCTGTGCATTTTAGTAACTGATGTTCAAGAATTTGCTTAACTAGTATCATATGAAATCACTATATAGTACAAGTGGCTGAATATACTCATTCATATATACCCTCACATGACTACCTCTTAGAGTATCTGTTCTTCATACTCCGATATTATCATTTTGTGGAAGTTCATTTCTTAATTTGGTCAAAAAAAGGCAAGCAAATATTGTTCAAGTACAGATAGAGAATGTGAAAGGGAGGGGGATTGAAAAGAAATTCAGAACGAAGATTGTTGCAAAATCTTCAATTAAAGTAGCTTTCTTACTCTTATTTTTAGGACTGAAGGTACATAGTATTTGGCCAAAAAAAAAAAAAGAAGGTATGTACATAGTAATATATTCTTTATTTTGAGATGAGAAAACAGATAGATTTTTCAATTCACTGCAGCTTTGTTTTAATGGAGCACACCTGGGAAAACGAGATGTCAAAATATGCCCATTGAGAAACATAAGGTTGCCTAAGTGGAAATTAGTGGGAAATTCCCTCAGAGCTTATGATTAACTGATGAATCAACCATAAATTAAAGCTCTTGCCATGTGCATGCACGTTGATCGTTGGAGAATGCATATCAAGAATGAGATGATTTATTAGTGAAAGAATTGGAATCTAAACTTAGTTTATATCAATTAATCAACTCCATTTGCAATTATTATTAAAAAAAATTATTGCATGATATTCTATGCAATATCAGGAATTTCAAATCAAATTTTGATGAAGACGATATCATTTTGTGTAGTGTAATTTCAAATCAACTCTTATTGATAGAGTTTTTAGTCTTTTTTAATTTGTTGAGCTCTTAGTTTATAAGGAGATGAGCTTTCAGAATCAAACTTTGTATATCACATGCATACTATTATGATCTGGCCTACTCGTTGTTTTTAAATATTAAAATTTTAGCCCATGAGTCCATGTGATAGGGATAATAAAATAAAGAGGAATACTTTGAATTCGAAGAACGCATTTCGAAGTCTTCCCAAACATTCAATAGTAAAATACAATAATTGTTGGCGCGACCCATAATCCTTTAAAAATTTCTCCACAAGAAAAGACCATCTCCATTAACGAAACAAAACATCCAGAAAGGTTCATAACTCGCCATCAAACTTCAAAACCGAAAACAAAATAACAACTAATTAGGAAAAAACATATAAACAGCTAGCAAATAAAAATATACCTTTCGAAGGTCCATCTAATGAAGTTTTAGCAATCTAATCAGCTACTAAATTTATTTTCCTGATAACTCATAAACAGTAATGGCCTGTAATGAATCTTCTTTGATCTCCATAATGTCTTCATTAGGCATCTTCCTCCTCAAATGCTTTGAAGTGGCCTGAAATTTAATTATTGAATCAAAATATACCTTGCTTAAGAGTAACTCCATAAGCTCATAAATGACAAGGATTTAAGCCAAAATGTACACAATTAAGCAATAATGTGGAGCCCAAAAACATTAGAAACATTTTCCTACCTTTGAATGTTCAATATATACACAAATGCACCAAAAAACATCAAAAGCTTATGGAAAATGCGCTGAAGTGGCATGAAAATCTGGAGGTTAACAGCTTTCGATGCCATTCGCTATTGCTGACACCTTGAAACACCCTTTAAGCCGAGCTCTGTTGCCGTTTTATCCCTTGGCCACTCGTCTCATTAAGAAGTCAATAGTAAAAGCATGCATAATACTCATTACCAACCTTCATGCATAATACAGAAGAATGTGTCTATATTTGTTAGGAAAGGCAACTTCAAGTCTTCAACTATAAATGTGGTCCACAAAAAGGAGATTGTCATATATTTAGGCCCATTTGGAATGGCTTATAAATAACTTTTCAATTATAACTTATGAGACACGAGGTAAGTATGTAAGAAGAGTTTTATCTTTGCTTACTAAAAACATGCTTATAAGTGATTTTAAAAATAATGGCAAACAAGGCCTTAATGGGAGTGAAAATATACAGACTAGTTTGAAATTTCTGACCCAAAAAAATTGTTTCTTATATTTAAAAACGCTACTGTGTACAAAAGGAACAGATGGACTAGCTGAAACATGTTTTTTTCTTTGCTTTTATATTTAATGCTTTTAGGTACGTTTGTCTTCGCTTTAGTGCATGCTAGCAGGGAAAATCATTATGTTGCCCTTAAAAACTTCAAAAAAAAAAAAGGGGGGGAATTAACAATTCCGATTTCAACTTTGAAAATATGCATTAGAATAAATACAACTAAAACAAATAACAAATACACGTAAGAGAATTAATAACTCTCATTTTACCGGTGAAAATATGCATTTGAATAACTACAAATAGGAAATAACAACGACACCCCTTGATGACAACTCCCATTCAACTGTTGAGAACTAAAATTAGGCGATTAACAAAAATACATAAGAGACTGATTTGATGTCATCTAGGGTTATGTTGGTCTTTGTTCTTCTCGACTTAATTCCATTGTGGCCTAAAAAGACTGATTTATGATTTTTCAAAACTTTCTATTTATTAAGTTCAAATGATGTCATTTAAGTGAAAATTTTTCTCTTTTATCTTCTAGTTCCTCTTTACCTGATCTCTCACATGCGGCAAACCAAGTCCCTTTTCCCGTTGTTATCTCTTCTATTTTATGATTCTATCTCCCCCCCCCCCCGGGGCCCCAAAAAAAAACTATTTATTGAGAAAATTATGTTTATCATGGTATAAAAATATTAAAACATTTACTTTTCTTTTACAAATTTTATATTTTGACTTGTAAATATAAGGATTTAACTTATAAATATAAAAAAATTTAATTTAGATTTCTTTCATATCTTCTCATTTTCTAATCTTATCTTTCCATTATTTGGCGCTCTCTTTTCTTTATGGCCCCGTTCACATGTCCCGCTGCGACGTGATGTTGTCAGTAAAAATCGATTGAGTATGAAGAAAGCTTAATTAATGTATCTAAATTTAGAGTAAAATACATCAATTGTCCTCTATTTAACTTAAATTACAGAAAACTTTCTTTTATTTTAAAAACTTATATGAACCTTCCTTAAAATTAAAATATATGTTGCACAAATCTTCTTTTTAGTTTTGATATTAAACTTCCACCCTTAATTGACTGCTAAATCATAAGGTTGACCTTCCTCTCCTTGATGCAAATATTACTTAATAATTATAATTTAATCACATATGATATGTTTTTATTTAAAATTAAAAATAATTTTAATACATATAATATTTTTTGTCAGACTATTAAATCGATTACATATCATACATTTAATTAATTTTATAAATAAAAATTTTTATTTTAATAATCTCATTTATTTATTAAAAACTAACTGTGATGTAATTTTTTTAAATATTTATTACAAAGTTATGTTTTAATTTAGTAAATTTAGTAAAAATATTAAATACGTAACACCTCACTTTTAATATACTAATAGATCATTTTTAACGCCTGTGAATCACTAACACCAGGTTTCCATCCTGGGAAAAGACAGGGAATTTTTTCTTTTTTTTTTCCTTTAACATTGGAATCCGTTGATCAAATGTTTCAAACCTTCAGATAACAGATTAGTGATCCAATATCAACCCTGCTTTCAACTCAATCTATTATCACCTAAAATAATTTCATACTATACAATCTTATAATATTATATTAAAAAATAAAGCAACGCTCACCTCCTTTTTCTAAAGGATACAAAATAATATTTCCATAAAGCAAGTAAAGTTACTTGCCCGAATATTTTACTATACAATTTACAGAATTATAACAGGTATCTCTACTCTTCAATCAGCTCACCTTCTTCTTAAACATCCTCCTTATCCTTCGAGTTACTAGCCTTCGCTGTTCATCATGAATTGGGGGGTGAGATTCCGAAGAATCCCCGTAGTAGTAATTTCCATCAAACAAATGTGCAGATCACATAAAACATGCAAAACAAGCCATATGGAACAAAACCTTGGAAGCTAATGCAATTAAGCATTTATGCGCAATGACAGATAGACAAGCTGAATAAATAATGCGCAAATAATTGGCAATCACTGCCGCGCATATAATTGGCAATCACTGCCCCATGTCTATCAGCTACACGTGATCACGGCTAAATAATCCATGCAAGGAATTAAGGATTACATGTTCTCATGCTTTTTGAATAGCAATATGGCACAAACAGACATGCAGCAATCATACACAAGTGTAAGGGAGGAAAGAACTACTACCTGGTCCGCGTCCCTCCAAATCAAACCTTTCCGTTCTCCTTTCTTTCTACTTCTTGGTGGGCTTGAGCAGATATAAAAACCTATCATATTAGTAAGGGTAGGTTAATGCTTGATCCAACATAATTTATAAATTAAATAACTCTCTTTAAATCCCAATCTCTTTCAATCTCTACCCTTACTTAATAGTTGGTCATCCTGGACAATTTTTCCTATTTAAACTTTTCTCTTTGGAGAGTTTCCTTCCTTATCTCAACCCAAACAATTACTTTACCCAGTAACTGGTCATCTTGGTCAAAAGCACTATTTCTATTTATTATAATTTAAGGATAACATCGTATCCCCTTTTCCAAATCAGGCTCCACTTTTATTAAGTGGTTGGTCATTATGGAAAAACTAAAGATATATAAATATATATGTGTATATATATTACAATGTCCACAATTCCGCTTACAATCCCTATCTACTCATAGCTCAATCACATACACATTGCATATATTCTCCCATAGCCTCATAATCCTCTTATACAACTTTAATCCTTGCCAACCTATCCTCTAATTATTTAAAATTCCTATCCACTGGTTGGTAACCTCAAGCACATTTCAACAATAAAATTTAAATCAACTCCTCTGCCTTTCATAATCTAGAAATTATTCCTAACTTCAAGACATCTTGCAACACCTTAAGAATACAGATTTCCTTCTCGTTTCTTGAGTAACTTTAACCTCAAATCTGAAAAATATTTCTATTCAACTCCTCGTTTAACATTCTAAAACAATTTCTGGGCATCAAGAAACATAAAACAACAGCATCAAATTAATTCCTAGCTCAAGCACATTTAAACCATCATCTATGAATCCTTGGACCCACTTTTATTCATCTAAAAGAAGACCCACTCTTTATACAGCAACAGCTAAAATATATATTTATATTTATTTATCTTATATTATTTGAACATCTCGTTATTCTCCTTAATTTCCTTACAATTGAAACACTACCTATCCCTTTTCTTAATTCCAGAAAATTTCCAAATCAAGAACAATGTTTGAATTATCATTCTAAAGTGTCTACACTTAGTTGTACCATCTAAAATAATTTTTAACACTTAAAAGCATCTAACAGTTTGCTTCACATTGGTACTTAGCTTCAAATTCCAGCCCATCAAATCATAATATAACACGCCCACACATATATATATTCTAACGGAGCCCCAAAATCCTCTTATATAAGCTTAATCCATGGCCCATACCAACATTTTCTATTCTCCATTTATGCTTCGGGTAGCTAGGAAAATTTTCTGGATTTAGTACAATGCAACCGAAGCATACACACACACACGTGTTACCTCTTGTTAACTCCAAGAATTAATTCAAATCAGCCATGGCAACCGTGAGTCCCTATATATATATATATATATATATATATCTATGTATGTATGTATAAGCTTCAATTATCCTTTTCATGTAAATTCCAGAATCACCATCACACATTTAACGCATCTAGGCGACGATAAATATGTATTGCTCCTCTTCCTACTCAAAACTTCAATTAATCATTCCCTTAAATCCTCACCCCTGTTTCGGTAATCATAAACAGAGTAATTTTTCATTCATTCAACAGAAAAAACTTCACGTTAAACCAGCGGCCAGCACCCCAAAACAGACATGCAATGGAAAAACATATTATTTCCCTTCTTTTCCATCAGAAACCGACGTCAAGGCTTCAAAACTTAACCCCTGTTTCGGTAATCATAAAACAGAGACAGCAGCAACATGCAAACACAAAAACTACCACTACCCACTTCAGCCTTGTCGTGGAATAACAGTTCACCGGTCCTCTTCCTCTTTTCTTCACTTTCTCTCTCTAAAACGGATTTCCACTCCTCAAACCTCAGCTGAAAACGTAGCCACAGAAAGAAATAAGGATAGAATGGTGCTTAGGAGGCTTACCTTAGGCAGATTCGCTGATTGCATGCAAGAAAACCACCTCCGGTCACCCCTCCGTCGGCGCACTCACTCCTCCTTCTCTCTATTTTCTCTCTCGGTCACTCTCTCTTTTTAATCTCTGCGTGATCGATATAGAATGAAGAAAGGAAGAAGCTGCCGCCAGGTTAATGAAATGGGGAGAGCAGAAATGACCATTACACCCTTCAACAAACTTTTGTTTTCACTTTCATCCTTTTTATGTTTTTCTGAACTTAGAGAATAAACACAGAAATTATTCCACCATGTTTTATATGGATTTTCCTTATCCATTAGCTTCTTTGTCCCATGAAATAATGTCCATAAAAAGTTCGGGTCAAAAATAATCTCCTACCTATTTTTCTTGAATTGTGGAAGAAAATAGCCCTTAAATCCAGAAATTAATCCTTAACCCATTTTAAGGATTTTATGCCTCAAATAAATTCTCTACATCATAAGATAATTTCCCTAAAATTTTCTAGTTAATTAGAAACCTCTAAGTATTTTTCCATAATTTTCAGAGAAAATAAACCATTTTTCTCTTAAAATTATCTATTAAAATTATTTAAGCCATTTTTGGGAAATACCTTTTCCAATATGTCTCTAAATCTTAAAAATCAATATTCCATAATTTTCCCCACTTTATTTTGCAAATAAATAATTTTAATGAATTTCTCTCTTTTCTGCTCATCCTGAGTCAGAAAATTCGGGGTGTTACAAAATAGATCATTAATAAACACTAATTTTGAAAGATAAACTAGAGATTTAATATAATGAATGGTAAAGTAGTAAACAAGATTTATTTTAATATGTTTTTTATTTAAAAGTATACTTAAAGAGTCTTTTCAGAATATTTTTTCAACGGTGTTAATAATTTAAACTAAAATGTCTGTCATCAAAATAGAGAGTAGGTTTATATAATTAAGATAAAACAGAAAGATAGTCAGAATATTTTATTCTTAAATTTAATCGCAAACTCATCAAGTTTCAATTTTGATAATAGCAATGTGGACTTAAAATTTGGATTAAGGTGTATCCATAAAATATTTTGTCAGATGCATTCAAGACATTCATCACTTAAAACTTAGAACGAACACCCAGCACCCAAGATGCAGTTTTTGTTTTTTAATTATTGGAGTGGACCACCGTTCTTACTTTTGCATATTGAATTACCAGGGCGAATAATGTCCCTTTAAATTCAATTTTGCATATTTTCTTTTATTGTACTTAAACTTGAAAGTAACATCAATTAGCTTTAATAATATTTATGCGGAAAAAAATTTTTAATAAAATTTTTAGCCTAAAATCTATCTTCTAAGACTGTATTGAAAATGAATAAATGTGGCTCAAAGCATGTGGCTGTTATTACGGAAAAAAGGTAATTGTATTTTTCTATATTTTTTATTTAGGATAGTACATAAATGAAAAAAAAAGAAAAACAATTTAGATAATATACAGACTCATTTACACATTTAAATTTAAAAGACATACATGAAAAAAGAAAACGGACTTACCCTAATTTTTGCAGTTGACATCATGTTGTAAATACTATGTATTTTTTTTTACGTCGGCTTTCTTTGAAAGGACCAATCACACACCATACCAAAGGCAAAAATGTACTATCTTTGATCTTTAGAATAAGATCTAGATAACTAATTCATAAAAATTATGAAAGTTAGTTATCTATCTTCTAATTAATCTGCCTCTTACTAATCAGTTGCCTCAAACGTTGAGGCATTGCATGAACTGAGATAACATATTCTGTCCAATTATTCCAGGACTCCGTAAGTATGCTAAGCAATATCATCCGCACCTTACAGATCTATAATCCGCTTTAAGGTTCCTATGAAATTAATGGTTATTATAAATTTTATTACATGAAAAATAAAACACGAAAATTTTGCAACATTGGGCATCAGTGACCTTGCCTGGCACTTCATGATCGACAATTAAGCAGTGACTGTGAAGCTTTTTGACAGTTTCCACTTCATCATGTCTTGCGTATATATGTATCATCAAAAAAGATCATTTATTGTTGTTACATTTTAATTATTTCGATTATAGTTTTTGTAAATAAAAAGAATAAAAGAATTGCGCTATGCTTTTTCATCAAACGACATAATTAAATGATAGAATGACATATGACTTTCCTTTTTGGCTTCATCCATCATTTTATTATAAGCGATTTGATTTCTCATTTGTCGCCCATAAAGTCTACTGAAAAAATGCTTATAGAAGTAGCTATAGATTACCCGTTAATAATGGTTTTCACATGCTTGCACACTTTAAGAGACTTGATTAAGAAGATGATGAACTTGAAGAACCCTAAGAAATACGGCAGTTAGATTTCCTCATCATTGAGCTGCCCTTGGGTTTAAGGCAGATAACCCAGGAGTTTGGGCCTTCCATTGTCACTTAGAGTCTCACTTGCATATGGGTATGGGTGTGATTTTTGCAGAAGGAGTTCAATATGTAAAGAGAATTCCTACTAAGGCTCTTACTTGTGGACTTACGGGCAAATTTCTCGTAAAGAAGAACAATCACTATTAAGACTACTAGGACTTTCTGTACTTGTGAGATGTAGCAGTGTTGTTATTTTTTCTTTCATAATTTTGTTTTTGTTCTTGTTCCATGAGTGAGATTGTTCATGGCCTAATTCTAACTTGTTCAGAAGCCTATATTAATAACAATAATTAAGATTCATCTTTGGAGTTAGTTATATATGTTAGATCCATAATTAAATATTAAATTAGTAATCTTGAGGCCTACTTAACGGATGAATCAAAATGCTTCGGAGAATGGTTGTGGAAAAAGGAAAGAATTAGGAAAACAGGAAAAATGTTAGAGGAAATAAAGTCCCTGCAATACTTCTTTGTATTCATTTACTATTTGGGCTGGCACAAGGGAGAGTTTAACCTAGCCCAAATATATATATATTTAAGTTTTCTTTTCAGTTTTTAATATTAATTTTATTATTTTGATTAATATTTTTATATAATTTATTGATCTTATGATTACCGTGATGATTTAATTTTTATGTTTTCAATTTTTTTAATATCATTGAAAATTTTAAATTGATTTTTTAACTCTATATTATATGAAAATAAGGGATAAATATTAATATATATAATTTCAAAAAATGACTCTTCCTTATCCCAATATTAATTTTTAAAATGAATGCATTTTGAGTGATAAAAATTATATTGTTTTAATTGATAAATAAAATTATTTTGATATTTTTAATGATAATTACTTTTAAAAAAATAATCTAGAGACAAGTGTACGCCTTCACTTTTAATAATCTAAGGATTTAAGAGGGGAATCAGGTGACACTAATTCGTTATGTCCAAATTAATTTAAAACTTCCTCAAAATGGTAGCTTTTCCTCAGGAAAAATTATGAAAAGTCCTCCATTAAAAACTTTATCGACAAGATGGAGATAATAAATTTTAGTGCATATATAAAAAATACTGGTACTCCGCAAATTTTTATACACAGTTTTTTTTATGTATTTGTTTTTTTTGGCCAAAGAAATGTATTCATATCATCCAAAGAAAAAACAGTCTACAGAACATCACAAAAACCAAAAAAAGAAACTGACTCCAAGGCCAAAAAGTGTTAACAACAAAAACACAAAACAAAGAATTCTAAATGAAAGTAAAATGGAACACTCTGCAGCTGAATAATGCAAGCCAACTTCCAATGCTTCAACGAACAATAAAACGTCTATAGAAGGTGTTAGTCTTGAGACTTGCTCAACAAAAGAGCCCAACTTCTTTGCCGCCAATGCTGCATCTTCAATCGCAGCTTTAATCCACTCCTTTGAAACAAGAGAGGAAGGAATGCATCGGAATCCAAAATAGACCTCCAGGACAAGCAGCATACAGCAACTAGACCATACATCATTCAGCCTGAGAGCACCAACGTCTAACCGCAACACTCTATTTATAACCAAAGATAAAACCAGAGACATCAAAAGACAATCATATTCTCCAGGTGGAACCCATCTCAAATCATCCTGCTTCTTTAGAACAACATGTCCCAAGTTTGCATAATTTCTTTTCGTGCAAATAATATTAGTTCCATGACAGATCCATGATCTGTTAGTGAGAAAGCAGTATTGCAGCCACAAACTCTCCTCATAATCAACATAAAAGGACTAGATTAGATTCTGAGCTAAAACGATAGCAAATAGATGGATAATTACATTCCAAATCAAATCTAGCCTCATTCGACTCTCCTTTCCTTCCATTTCTTTCCCATGTAAAGGATAGTTGTTATATATTTCAGAAGCTCTCCTCAACTAGTTCCTGCTCATCAAGATGATACAAAATTTCAACAAATAAATCAGGACCAAGCAGGAATTGGCATACCTTAGGGACATTAGGTTCAGAAAGCCTACATCACTATACTAGTACCATCTTGGAGTCAGCGAATGCATAAGCCACGAAGATAGCTCCAACCTAACCTCGAATCGCTCACCATCTTTGGATCAGAGAAACAGAGCACTCGGATTGATGCTATTACAGTAGAGATTACTTCTGAATATTTCTTCTACCAGTGAGATGCCGGCTTTCACAAGCCAATCATCCTCACCACTCTTTAATCTCCGCATCACGACCTTTGATGATCTCAATCTCCATCGCTCCGGAATTTTTTCCGTTAGGGATTTGCCCTCAACTAACTTGGCTCTGCCTTGGCCATCAACTCTCGGTCCTAATTTCTCGGATCTATAAAACAAATGCTTCTCCATTTTGTTCCTAATAAGCTCGAAAAAACACAGACCACGACACACACACCCTCAACCCACACACACATCCAGACGTCCTCTCCCACGGTAGATGCCGAAGAGAGGCGCCGAAAAAAGAGCTTCCACTAACAGAGAGAAACAGTCTCCCACAGAGGGAAACCCTAGGAGAAAAGAAAAGGGGCGAAAACCCTGACTCCACTAAGGGATTTGATTGATATACACAAAGTATTAGTACTCTGGCCACAAAAAAAAACTATTCATTAAAATTCATATATTTTGCGCCACAAAAAATATTGCACCGAAAATGAATGAACGATCATTCATATATTGGCAAAAGTTTTAATTGAAACTTCAGAAATTAGTATTTTCATTTGTTGACAACAAATCAAAGTATTTAAATAAAAATGAGAAAAATGAATCCAAATAAAGCAGCGTCGTCGTCGTCATATTCTCGTTCTTCTTCTTCTTCTTCTTCTTCGTATTGTCGCTGCGTGACTGTACAGATATGAGAAGAATGACAATCTCAAAATCAATTTACAATAGACATTTAGTAGAGTAAAGAATAGATATGAGGAAAACATGCAGCATGTGTTTTAAAAAAAAAAAACGTTTAATTCTCTCCTTCTTCCAAAATGTGTACATTAATACATCTTTTTGAGAAGAAAATGGATCATGGAGGAGATGGTACATTAGTAAGGAAGAATCTATTGATGTTAAATCTGTTTTTAATTAGTTGTTAATTTGTATTATGTGAACAGTAATGCTGACTCTCTACGGGTAAACATGCATTGTGCGAGTTGTAAACTTAAAAGCATTCTAAATAATTAATTTGTGAATTTGGCCCTTTACTATGATTATGTTTATAAATAAATTCAAAATTCAAAATACATAAAACTTTGGTATGGTGTGCCAGGCCAAAATTTTCAAGTTGCGAAATTCAAAATATGGGTAGAGGAGTGGTGGATAGTATAAATAATGTGCGTACCTTTGAAGAGCAGCAAGTGTGGTTTCGGAGAAGTTGGAGCAATCCTCAACGATAAGATATTTCAGCTTTGGAAGCATGTTGTTGTTGATGAAGCCTTCCTCTTCGATTTCAAGTTCGTTGCAATTATAAAGTCCCTTTAGTTGAAAGCACTCTTTAATGGTCAGATCTTGCAGCTGTGGAAGATGGCGAGTAGAGGGAAAAGAGGGAAAGAGCCATTTCAACTTTCTGCATCTATTGACTGTAAGATGTTGAAGCTTTGGGAAGCAAAAGGAATTAGAGGATGCATTTGGAAAGCGATAATGCTCTTCTTCTGATGACATTATTTCCTCCATCTCTTCACATTCTTCAATGCTTAGAAACCACAAACAAGGTAGGCTTCTAATCACAGTGCTTGGGAACATACACTTCAATTTTCTATATTTACTCACAAATAAACTCCTGAGATTTTGGAAGACCATGAAACTGGGACTCTCCCATACAGATACGAGGTTCATTGAATCCTCCAAATACAAGAACTCTACTCTTGAGATCACCACCGTCCCTTTTTCTTCATTTAATTGCAATTCTTTTTCTCCATTTGAAAAAGTTTGAACATTCGAATCTTCCGTTGAAACCTGTGGCAATTGTAATCCCATTTTTTTTTGAAAGGACAAATTTATTCACATCAATCAAATTTAGAGTATTCAAAGTTTCTTTTTTAAAACTTGGATTTAAAAAAATTAGATACATTGTAAGCATACCAAGCAAACTCCTTGCTCTTTACTGATGTACAAATGTTTATATATCATCAGTGTATGGCTACAGGCGGAAAAAAAAAATCAATTTATAATTGATTGAGTTTAATTTCCTATAAAATACTCCTCCGGTCCTTAATATAAGATCCATTTAACTAATCTGAAGAAGGTTAGGTAAGTTAGTTAATTATAAGAAATGTGATATGTTTTTTCTAAAACACCATAATCATCTTTCTTAATACCCCATCTCTCTCTTTTGCTTAATTATGGTTGAGGGAATATCCATAGAGGTAATTTAGAAAAAATTGATAAATATAAGAAAGGGATCTTAGATTTAGGACTAAAACTAATTCAACAATTGGGTCCTATATTAAGGACCGGAGGAGTATATTTTTTATTAAAATAGTTTGTGAATCAACACGCACACAATTATTCTTTCGCTGCCATTTTTTTGGGTGAAATTTCCCAGTCACAATTTTGATATGAAAAATTTTAAAAGAATACATTTAATAAATATTAAAAAAAAACGTGAAATGAAGTCTCACAACACATATATATTCCATTATTTTTTCGTCCATTGTGATGTAAAATTGAAAGAAATTCTATTTGTGACCATGCATCAAGTTTTTTTTTTCTTCTTCACGTCCTTGAAAATCTCCTTGTAATTTATAAATTCCCTATATAATTTATACGGCTACCAAAATGACATGTATATGATGATCCTAATCACATATTATTCCATCTAATTTTGAAGATTCTAATCAAGATGATATGGAATATTCATTCATACCAATATTGTTCCCAATCGTTGAAGAGCCCTTCCCAAAGTTGAATCCACAAATTTAGGGCAGTTCCGTATGCTGATGTCACTTAGATGCGCCTGCATCTGCAACCCTTGACAAACACTCATCAAATTTGGCAAATTTATTAGCCGTATGATCCTCAAGCTGGAAAGCACAGTTGTCTCACTGGAGTTCGTATCACCTTCACTGCTATGTCCAAAAATCACCTCTAGTTGATTAGCCTCAGTTATTGACAAAGAGTCTAGTTGTGGAAGTATAATACCCGTGGATGCAGAGAAGAGTCTTTTGAGCTTGTTGCACCTCTCAACCTTCAACTCCCTAAGTTCTGGGAAGTGAACTTCAGCATTGGACATGATCTGATGTTCCTCATTTTCTGAAATTATTTCCTTCAGTTCTTCACAATCAGATAAGATTATGGAAGCCAATTTGGGAAGGCTGGTGTGGACAATAGTGCTCCTTGAGAACAAAAACTTCAACCTTTTATTGTGAGTTACTTCTAAGGAATGAAGATGTTGAAAGCTCAAAACTTGCGTGGGAACAAGACCTCCCACCATTTGTTCTTCTGATCTCAACATTTCTGAGTTATTGGTTTCTTCTTGCTCATCATCACCAATCACTCGCCACTTGTGTTCAACTCCAGGACTTCGAATATCAAGCTCTCCAGCATTCAAAACAGAAAGCGGAAGATTGAGAGCCTCATTATTATTTAATTGGTTGTATTTCAACACATACTTCCTTACGAGTCGCTGCATATAACATGGAAGTGAAAGGTGAGGGGATAAAATATTCTATGCTCCGTGAAAAGGTTATGAAAAGAAAGAGATTGCAATACATTCAACGTCTGTATCTATTTGTACAAGTTAAGATTTTCAGTTCTTAACTGGTAACTTAGATTTGTATGCAGGAATATATGATGTCTTAGTCACTTGCTTGTCTACATGCCAGAATCATGTTAAAACT
The DNA here is from genome assembly GCF_004799145.2 of Neltuma alba. Classification (NCBI taxonomy): domain Eukaryota; kingdom Viridiplantae; phylum Streptophyta; class Magnoliopsida; order Fabales; family Fabaceae; genus Neltuma; species Neltuma alba. Next base: position 70,434 of record NW_021633187.1, read on the forward strand.
GGAAATATATAATGCTCTGCATTGCCGAAATCCTTCTTCTCTTCAACTTCTATGATTTGAACTATCATTTATTGTGAGGTAACATGGTATAAGAAAAATTTATATCGTATTTGTATCGGTAGTACCAAAATAGTCACTAGTTGATAAACTAAACCGCAGTTCGTTTGGTTCGTTTCATGAAATGCATAATGATTCGTTTTTGAAGCAGCTTTTTGTATGTAGAAAGGAATGTATTAGACCTCAGTTCATGAGCTTAAATGAACAAAACAAAACATTAAAACAAAAAAAAAACGAAGTATTAAATATTCAGCCCGCATGAGTTTAATTAATATTGCAAAAAAAAAAACATAGAAAAATATTTGCAATATGGAGAAATTACAAATGCAGAATATTAGTTACCTCGTTAGTCCAATCAATAGTTGCACCCATCATTGGCATAAGTTTTGGGCATTCATGAACGTTAAGTGTGCAAAACTCCCCTGTCTGCAACTTGAATCCTTGGCAGACATTAACAAGTCTTGGCAAGTTCTCCAGTCTCATAGATTTCAGGTTTGGTAATGTAATCTCCTTTTCACTACTGTCATTTTGATGATCTTCAACCTTTGAGCATTTGAAAATTGCTTCCATTTGAGAAGAATCTGATACGGTTAGAGTGCTTAGTTGTGGAAGCATTGAGACAGTAGGACCAATCATGAAAGATAAAATGAATTTAAGCTTGTTGCACTCAAAGACTTCCAACCTCCTTAATTTCGGCAGACAGGATTCTGCATTAGCTAGATTTTTCTGAGTCTTTTCATTCTCCAAAAAGATTGCCTCCAACTCCTCACAGCAAGATATGGTTACAGAAGTTAACTCTGGAAGACTTTGACACATACGAGTAGAAAAGACAAATTTCAATCTTGCATGATTTCGCAAGACTAGTTTTTTAAGGGATTCAAATGTTGGAAATTGTTCTTCAGCGCCTGTCTTATAGAGGGAAATGGATTCTACTCCGCAGTTATGAAGTTGAATACTTTCTATAGTTGTCAATGACCTGTGTTCTCCATTCCTCAGTGGATGGCTCTCAAGTTCCTGCAAATCCTTTGTGAAAGAGGAAAAAAAGAATGGAAGAAAATGACATGTATTAACATAATTCCTTAAAAACAATAAATTGAGATTGATTAAAATTCTATATATATGTACATGTATCATTCTTACATAGACTCAGTCCATCAATTTTGTGGTAAATTAAACAAGATCAGCCATTTGCATATATAAGAAAACAAATATTACACACAGAAGTTAAGTTACGAATTTTTTTAGTTCAATTGGTTCAATATACATGATGGCAAATATATACATAGATATGTTTCACAATCAATGAAGTACAGGAAAAATTATAACGAGGGGCCCATAAGAGTCACTGATTATGGTGGGCCGTTGAAACGGTAAACAAATCGAATGTCTGAAATAACAAAATTAAAATTCTACATGTACCTGTATTTTATTTGTTTAATATGGAGCAAATCTAAAACCAAAGTTGTTACTAGTAATTGCATTTTATTTTCATATTGCAGAGTAATTCAAACCAAAAGCAGGGTGAGACTCAAATGCACAAAAAGAATGATGTATGATTTTAGATATTTTAATTTCATTTGTTATTTTAAATAATAGAAGAATGTGAATGAGTTAATTGACTGGATCATGTCTCAAGATGTATACACTTGAACACTATTTGATATTCAACGCTTACTAAAAAAATTTAAATCACATGAACAAAGACATCTTATTATATAAAAAGCTTTAATATTTTTTAACTTTTTTTTTTTTTTGCAAATCAAATCACAATATGTGAGGCAGCACGTACCAGATTTGGACAATTCTCCCCTTCTATTGTCTTTATAGATAGCCACCGTAGATGATACCTCTTTGAGCAAATTCCGACAAGGTTTGGAAGATTTGTTAGTGTGAGGTATTCCAAAAGAGAAAGAGCTATTTGAGTCTCATCTTGGTCACGTAGTGGTTGTTCTTCATCAGCATTTTCACCGAACACAAATTTCATCTGAGGAGCAGTTGTTATGGATAGACGCTGCAATTGTACAAACCTTTGAGCTAAAAAGACCGGGCATACAGATTCTAATTTGCGGCATTTATCAATAGACAAAATTTTCAATTTTGGGAATCTAGAATTCTCCCATGCATCACCATCACCCTCTCCCTCTAATACATGCTTCAGTTCACTGCAACTTTCTATTCGGAGCTCTTGTAAGGACAACAAAGTGCACATAGTAGAGATAGTGAAGAGAGATGTCAACCTCGGACAACTGAAAATATTGAGAAACTTAAGATTGCCTAAGTTGCAATCGGCAGGGAATATGTGGAGCAACTGAGGGCAATTGGATATAGTTAGTGTTTCTAGCTTTTGGAACAAGCTAACAGAAGAAGGACCACGATGTAGTTGTTGAAGATTATCCATGTCTGTTAGCACTAACTCACCCAATCTTGGGGCAATCGCATCTTCATGAGCATTACTTTTGTCAATAATGCATTCCATCTCTGAACACCTTCTAAGATAGAGTTTAGATAACTCATTCATGCCTCCGCTAGCTTGAACTACATTAGGCATGAAACTTCTGCTGCCTCCCTTAAGCTTATAACATTCAATTGCAGTTGCTATTTGTGCAAGATCCTTGATTCCTACACCTAGCATGGCGATATTTAACTGAACAAAGCGTAAATATCTTGCACTTTCATTTTGAGGTATCAAGCCTATGTTACGCCCCCCAATTTCTATCCTATACCTTCTCAGTTTCATCAAAGCAATGGGGGCCATAAGGCATTCATAGCATTTTGCATTTTTTGACTTTGGAAAATGTGTGGAAACATACAACTCTTCTAACTGGGAGCACCTTCCTATTACTTGGTAACAACATTCACCTATGTTACAATATGACAAATCTAACAACTTCAGCTTGTTTAAATTTTCAATTCCATTCGGCATTCTCTTAAACTTACTCCTTTGCAAGTCAACAATTTCAAGTCTTGTAAGGCTTACCAAAAAAGAGATGTCAAGTAAATTCCAGCCTTGCAATCGCAAAGTTCGAAGATTGGACAAGTGTTGGATTGATTGAGGTTGTAATAGTCGAACCTTGGGCCCAAAATAGGAGGACCTAATAATTAACACCTTCAGTCCTTTGGTGCCTTCAAATGATGCATGTGATATGTCCAAGGGTTGTCTTAAACGTAACAATAGAAACTCAAGCTTTGGAGCATCCAACTGAGAGGGAAATTGAAATAATTTATTGTCCTCATACCATGAAGATACAGCATAACAATTTTTCACCACTTCATCAGCAATCAATTCATTCGATTGTTTTCTGCAATTTACCTTAATGATATGATCCTCTTCAGATGCTTTCCATAATGCAAAATCACGAACCATATCATGCATTATCACATATTTTTGTGACTCTATGTTGAATTTTGAAGAATGCATCAACAACGAGGAGTTAATGAGATAATTTACAGTTGCTCTAACTTGGCTTCTTGCTATTTCAAATAAGTCTACATCTTCACATAGGCCTAAACCCACTCCATACCTGAAAAGGTCTTCAACACCAATATTATGATCTTCAGGAAACATAGCACACATTAACAACAACAACTTCGCTTCTGGGGTTGCCAAATAATCATAGCTTAATTTAAGACAAGCAAAAGCATCCCTCACTCCTTTATTCACATTAGTTGATTTTGCATTCCTCAACTGATATAACATTACATTCATCTCATCAACTCCTTTTTCTTTCAAGCAAGTTCCCACAGCTACAATTGCAATGGGTAGGCCCTTACATTCCATTGCAATTTGTCGTGCCATATCTTCTTTAGCAGCATCGTTGACATTAGCATGAGTTTGAAACAAAGTCCAAGCTTCATCTTCTTTTAACAAATCAAGTTGAATCCTCTTTTGGCATTTCATCAAAATACATACATCAAGACTGCGTGTGGTTAGGACAACTTTGAAACTTCTTTGATGATTTACCCCCACGGGAATCCCTATGTCCTCAAGATTCAGCATGGCCCATACATCATCCAGTATTATCAAAATTCGTTCTCCACTGTGTAATCGTAGTGCTATTCTTTTTGCTCTTCCCGTTTCAGATTCTTCCTTCAATTCGAGCCCCAACGCATCAGCAATTTCACCTTGAAGTTTTCTTATATTTACGCTTTGAGAAACTGCAGTGAACACAACTCGATTAAAGAGCTGTGACTCCTCGGCTTTCTTTTCCACTACTCTCATCAAGGAGGTTTTCCCTGACCCTCCCATGCCCCGTATCCCAATCATGGAGCTATCGTCATCTTGCAATGCCTCCCACAACTGATCAAAAGCTATTTGTGTAGAGTTGAAGAACTTGAAGCTTTGAGAAGAGAGGAATTCTATATTTGGAGCAATAACAGGATGGGAAACTTCATTGAAGCGACCACAGTTTGTATTTAGATCAATCATCCTCTGTGTTGTTTTAGCCAACCTTTTGCAGAGACAATATCTCCTCCAAGTGGGACACCACCCTCGAAGGCAGCCATTGTTGGCCCTTAGTTCTTCCTCCAGTTTCTCCACCTCTGCTATTAGGGTCTTCACGTCATTCTTCCACTTGTTAACCTCGTCATATATCCTTTCGGTCCTGTTGATGGCCCCTTGAACATCTTTTTGCACCCTCCCTTGCTTCAATATCAGTTCCTCCTTTCTGATCTCAACATTTCTGGTGATTTTTCCGTCACAGAACAAATATTGCAGCTGCTGTAAAGTTGGATCCACCAAATACTCAGCAAGTTTTGCAGCTACCGACACTCCCACCTCTGCCATTTAGTATTATAGCAACCTGAAGCAAGAGTTATTCATGATCATCGAATGATTAACTCAAGATTTCGTTTTGAAGAATTGAAGCTTCTTAATTACGTACTTCATCTTTCATGAAGGTAGCATCAAGATGTGAAAAGAATGACTAACACAAAGAATTGAAAGATATCATAGATAGATATTTATGTAAGGAAAAACAAATAGAACAATGATAGAAATAAAAAACAGAAAAAGGAAATATCTGAAATATTAAAGTGGGAAAAAATGACACACTGATTCAAGAGAGGGATATTGCTTCGTACTGTGATGAATTTTGCACTTTCAGTCTTGGCTTGAAGATTTTCAAGATTTAGAAGAACAGAATTGCACCGCGATGACCAAACTGATAAGTCGTCAACCAAGTTGGAGCTTGGAAGTGGGGACTGATAGTGCATAGGAAAGAACCCTCAAGTATGTATAACAAATAGAAAGCACTGACCAGAAAATGAAAGACTAAAGAGGCAAAGAAGAAGAGGTTTTGATGTTTATACCAGATAATTAAGCTTCCACAGTATAATTGAGTTGATGATTCTGGGCTTGCAAATCTCCAAGAGCGCTAGCGAGATGAACAGAATTCTTGAGCTTCAGCGGTCAGTTCTGTTGGATACGATAGTCCTCAAAGTATGAAATCGAAATTGAAAAACTTCAAGAAATCATGCGTTCCACTTAATGTCTCTACTACTTGGTTTCCAGCTGTCTTTAGACCAAATGTAAAATTTGAAGTAAAAAAGCAATCTTCTGATTTTCTTTTTGGAAACTTCAAAATTTTCATTTTGCATTAATAGAGGAAAATTAATTACATGTTATACTTCTCCTGTCCTTAATATAAGACTTAATTAACTAATTTGAGTAGATTAAGGATTTTAGTTAAATTAGTTAATATGACATTTTTTCCCCCTAAAATACTCTAAGCATCTTTCTCAATTCCATTCCTCCCTCTTCTACTATTATGTATCTCTCAGATTAACTGGAGGAGATGTCTTAAGCAAATTAATTTTAAGTAGATTGAATCAACCACGCTTGTTTTAGTCTGAACTCATTTAAATGTTACTTCAATTCTTGGAATTTATATAAATTTTCTTTGAAATAAAAATATATTAAAAATTTACAGATAAGTCCGAATTATAAAATTTAGTTCCCAATAAATCCTATATTCTACAAATTGTCACAACTCATAAGATGATTTGCCCGTTGAAAGTGTTTAAATACTTCATCAGGAGAGGGATATTGCTTCATACCTGTCATAGATGAAGTTACACTGTCAGTTTGGGCTTGGAGATTTTGGAGAGTGATCATAGAATTGCACTGACATGACCATATCTGGTAAAAATTTTTAGAACTAGTATCTTATGAAATTCCTACACAGTACAAGTGGTGGATGTACTGATTTTTTAACAAGTTCGTTCATTAGTTTGGTAAACAAAAAAAAAAGGTAAATAAAATAAAGTAAATCATTGTTTAGAAAGTGTATTGACTTGAATTAGTAGATGCAACTCTTTTTTAATGTTCAACGTATCTTTACTCGTAAGTAAATATCTTTTATTTTCTACATAGCTGGAAAAATGTTGCACTTGCCAAGAATAGGGATTTTTTCAAGTACATTTAATTAATAAATATTTTAATGAGGGATTTTAAGCCATTTTTCTACTTTATTTAATAAAGAAATGTAAAAGTGTTTGAAGAAAATTGAAAAAAAGTACTCTCAATAAAAGAAAAATGCATATAAAACATGTAAAACTCAATGATTAGAGATAATATAATAATATTTTAATAAAAATAGAACATGTGTGCTAGAAAAATCTTGAAATATTAACTTTTTAATGTAAAGATATTTTTCTTCCAAACTCAGGTGCGTACCGTTTCAAAAACAAAATTTTATTCCGTGAAGAGCAATCTTTTTACTGCTTCATCTCCAAATACGTAACAGCAAGCTGATGAAAGGCAACTTTGCAGATGCAGAATCTGAAAAATAAGAAAGATCAATTGGTGTGACTTTATTGCCATGAGATGTAAGCTTTTTGCAGCTCTTTTTAGACACCAAAGGAGCTATGAACTGTTTTGAGTGGTATTTCCTATCAGATCTCTGTGCCATGCAAGTTGAAAGAAGAACAAGTAACAAATGTAATATCTGCAAGTGACAGCTCCAGAAAATGCAAGACTAACGAGGGTTTGATTTTCATACCTGACTGAATTCAGTTTAAGATTCTTGGCTTGCAAATTTTCAAAAACCGGAGGAACAGAATTCCACTGCAATCACCAGACTCTTCACGATCTTGGTGAGTCGTCAACTTGGTTGGAAATCATAGTGCTCTTTCTTTCTCTCTCTAAAATAGAAAACGATGATCGGAAAATGAAAAACTTAAGAGGCCAAGAAAAACTTGGAGCAAGGAAGTGATAAGGTTCTTTCTTTATCCTTTCCAATGGACCCCAAAGATATGAAATCAAAGTTGAAAAAGTTGACGGAATCAGTGCGTTCCAGCTAACTGTTAGTACAATTCTCTGAAATTTCAGAATTCATATTTTGCATTTATTTGTATGAAAAATTAATTACTTTTTTATATCATTTTCAAAAGTCACCTGGATGAAGGAGTGCGCAGTCTGAGAGAGAGGAGACCCCTAATGCAAATTTCCTTCCTACATGCAACACATAGTATTTCTATATAAGACATCATTATAATTTCCGAGGAATAAATTTTATTTTTCATTAATTAACTCATTTTGTGCTGTTTCTATCTTACTTTTTTTTTTGGTCTGCATATATTTTAGTGTCATACAATATTATTGTAGTTTGTGGAATGCTTTTGAATTGGTTTTAATGTATTTAAATATGAATGTTTTGCATTTTAATTGAGGTCCATATATTCCCTCACATCATTTTGCAATTAAATTTAAATTTGAGAAAATTCATAAATATCTTGGTAAAAATAATGATCTAGGTTGACTTTAAAGTTTAAACTACAAATTTATTTGGACCTGATTTAGTTGTGGTAAGTATTATCAGTTTATCATCTTACTTTTTTCTTTGGATACAATTACCTTACTTCTGTACTGTAAAAACCTATTTTAAAACAATTGAAAACTTCCCTTTTTATAGAATTTCGCAAACCAGGTAACTGGTTTTTGTACACATGGCAGCGATAGTTATGGTAAGACATACACTCTCCAAACATAATTTTAACGACTCAGATTTAATTTAAATAAAAAATTATTTTTGAAAAAACTAACCATTAAAATATTTTTATTTTAGATTATATATAGAAATAATTTTTTAAAAACTTTAAAATAAAAAAATTAAATCCTTTAGGTCCTCCTTTTCACTTTTTCACTTGTCCAACTCATTTTCAATGGGTCCAGAAATTTTGGGGATCACAATTTTAATTATAAATGTTTTCAGTCATTTCTTTATTGGTTCATCAACTCTTCCTTCTTCTCTTCAGATAATCAATTTACTTAGCTTAACAACTGCGGAGACAATGCTAATGAGATTATCAGGACATCATCTTTCTTTATCAATTGTTCTCTCATTTTAAAGCAGTAATAGTTCATGCTTGGCGCTCCGTGTAATTTAAATTTTCTCTTCTTTTTTTTCATTTGACTTCGGTTCTGTACTTATAAAGATACTATCTTTTCTTTTTAATATTATTTGATTATTTGATTTGATTCTTTTCCCAAGAAAAATATTTTAAAAAAAAAAACTCTAGTCAATCCTCGTGAGACGACCGGAGTTTTTTATCTTATCTTCTCTGGGACCGAAAGCATGTGGCCATTGTTATGGTTATATAAGATGTGCAATTCTCTTCTCATTGGACAGAGACCACGCTATATTATTAAAAAAAATAATTGTATTTTTCTATATATTTTATTTACGAGCATAAATAAATAAAAATAAAAATAAAAATAAATTTAGATAAGATATATACTCGTTTACTATACATGGGTATTTCTTGAAGGGACCGCATAGGTGATTACTTTTAGAATTAGTATGAGTAATTTCTAATTATTCTTAAAATCATTTTTTATCATAACGAATTTTAAAAACACCTTTGTAAATTTAAAATAACATTCATAATCAATTTTGAAAACCAAAGTTGTGACTTCCTAGAAAAACACCAGTTGTTATAAGTCATAATTCAATAAAATCGATTTTATAAATTAATTTTATCAGCAATCTATTATTCTCGCCGTTAACCCTTGCCTGTACTAAATCAAAGAAAAATGCACCTAAAATCATTAAATCCAAATTGAAAAAGTAAAAAAAAAAAAAAAGGTTCCAACTAAGTATTGTTGGTTTTCCTTTGTCTTTTATAACCCCAAAATACACAATACGTAATTCATTAGGAAATTGGGAGAGAGTCTTTTGGAAGTTGTGGACCACATATTTAGTTGAAGACTTGAAGTTGACTTTCCTAACATTCCAACTATTACCATTTAGTCCTTTTGTTTTTGGGTACGCACCCACTATCTCCCGCTGGCCTCGTCATAAAGAATCTATAGTTCCATTCTAATATGCATGTTGGTATGTGAAAACCCTTATGGTTGCTACCTCTACCATCAAGGTTCAATGTTGCTGCATTCCCAAATCTTGAACTCAAGATTTTTGATTAAACTGAAACAATCTCCTAACCAGTTAATCCAAACGCTCAAAGATTTACCATCCGGTCATTGGTATGTCTTTTATGTCTTTGATTTTTTGTTAGTTAATTAATGACCTATGATTTGGCTGTTGAAATTGAACTTGTTAATGAACTTGTGTTACCTCAAAGTGTTAATATATTTCAGTCCGTTGATCCTCTGAATATTCCTGCTGGTTTATCTATAATCCGTTCACATGATGTCGGCGCATGTATTAAGGGAGAGCAACTTTGACACTAATTTATTGCATTGAGGCTTTTGTCATGATCAAAAAGGGGCAAAAATATTTGATTCTCATGTTTTCATGACTGTAAAACTCGGAGAAGATTGTTTTGTAAAAATAAAAATATAGTCTCGATATAGTCTACGCATTTTCATAATTTGGAAAGTTAAATTTTTATCAAGACATAATTTTGGATAGTCTCAATATTCATTTAATAAAATTAAAAAAAATAAGAATCATATAATACTTGATAAGGATATTCTAACAACCACACTATAATTCCTAAAATCATGTTAATCATGTTAATTCAGATGACAATGATGCGCCCTAGCCTTTTTTCTGTGGTAAAAACCTATCTTAAAAAAAAAAAATCTAACACTTCTCTTGTATTGAACTTCGCAAACTCCGTATTTTCCTTATTCAACTCTAATCAATCCTTGTTGGACCACAAGAAGTTGTTATCTTATCTTCTTTGGGACTGAAAGCGTGTGGCTGTTATTATAGCTATGACACCTTTGATTATGAAAAGATCAAGATGTGCAATTATGCAACACCTAACGTTCTAATACTCTTACAAAGTCATTTTAAGGGCCGTGAATCACTAACGCCAGGTTTCTGACCTGGAAAGAGATAGGGATTTTTTTTTCCTTCAACATTGGAATACGTTGATCAAACATTTCAAACCTTTAGAATTATTAAAGAGTAATCACAATCAACCCTACTTTCATCTTAATCTATTATCACCTAGAATGATTTCATACTGTGCAATTTCATACTATTATGTTAAAAATATAATAACCATCTTGGTTAACAGTACACACTGGCACCTGGCAGTACTCTCCTCCTTATGAAGGATACAAAATAATATTTACTCAAAGCAAGTAAAGTTACTTGCCCATATGACATATACAATAGTACAAATATTAACTTATCAAAATATCTTACTTCATAAGTACAAAATATAGCAAGCATCTCTGCTTTTCAACCAGCTCACTTTCTTCTTAAACAAACTCTTTATCCTTCAAGCTACTAACCTTCGCTGTTTATCATGAATGGAAGGGTGAGATTCTAAAGAATCTCAGTAGTAGTAATTTCCATCAAACAAATGTGCAGATTACACAAAGCATGCAAAACAAGCCAAAGTAGAACATAACCTTGCAAGCTAATGCAGTTAAGCATTTATGCTCAATGACAGATAGAGAAACTAAATAAATAATATGCAAATAATTGGCGAATATTGCCCCATGTCTATCAGCTACACTTGATCATGGCTAAATAATCCATGTAAGGAAATAAGAATTATATGTTCTCATGCTTTGAACAGCAATATGACATAAACAGACATGCAACAATCATACACAAGTGTAAGGAAGGAAAGAACTGGGCCACTTCCCTCCAAATCAAAGCTTACCGTTCTCCTTTCTTTCTACTTTTTGGTGGGCTTGAGCAGATATCAAAACCTATTATGTTAGTAAGGGTAGATTAATACTTGATCCAATAAAATTTATAAATTAACTAACCTTCTTTAAATTCTACCCTTACATAATAGTTGGTCATCCTGGATAATTTTCTTATTCAATATGTTTACTATGGAGGGTTTCTCTCTTTATCTTAATCCAAACAGTTACTTTACTTAGTAACTGGCCATCTTGATCAAAACAATATTATTTTAGTTATTATATTTAAGTACTATGTCGCATCCCTAAACCATACCAGCACCACTTCATTTGAAGTTTCTAAACTCAATTTAGTAACCTAAAATACTTGTTGAACATCTAGAGATACTAAACAGTAACTATATATTGAGTTTTCATAACAGTACATCCCTATACACATTTATATTTATATCTCTAATTATTCACATAACCTTGCACTTAATCTGGAAATATTTTCCAGATTTACGAACATACTTTAACATTCATAATTCAACCTACCGATATCTTTCTACATTTGAAAACTTAACTACATGTCCTCTATCATTAACTTTTAATTTTAATCATTTAAATTCAAATCGAGCAAGCTCAAATTCTTCCTTGATAAGCTTGACCGAGAGAAATGAATAGGCACATATAAATATATTCTTACATTTCCTACTAAACCCCACTGCACGCAACCTATTTCCAATGTACCTCACGGCCTTCATTCCATGACAATCATTTCAAGCCTAGCATCATAATAATAATACTCCATCAAGCAGAAAACGATACCTATGAACTGGGTTACTAACATATACAAATATATATATATATATATGTATATATAAAACCCAAATTCAACGCCATTCTTTTGGTTCATTGGACTCCCGATTCGGTCAACACAAAAATAAAATATAATATCACATGCACTTCCAGAAATCCAACTCTTGAAGTTCAAACTGAGAAATTTCCAAGTCTTATATTAGATTGCTTGTCCCCTGTTTCGGAAATTATGAACAAGAGCAGAAAACTCACATGCAAAGTAATATATATGAATTTCAGACTCCTCTCTCTCATAGCACCATGTAACCCGATACACATGAACCAAACTCACACCCCGTTTCACATTCTCACGGTAGAGAGGGAAAAAGAAACATGCAAACCCAAAAACCACAATTACACCATCCATTGTCATCCTTCAACACGACATCATAGCTTAGCTTATCCCTTCCCACACTTCCTCTCACTATAACCAAGATTCTCTCTCTGGAATCACACCCAAAGAACAGCACCAATAAAGAAAATGAAACCAGAAGGGGACTCATGAGGCTCACCTCCGTCAAAAACCAAGATTGCATGCAAGTTTCAGGCTTCCAATCGGTACTTTCTTCTTCTCTGCTTCTCCACCGTTCTCTTGTCTCTCTCTCTATTTTTCCTCTGGTTTTCGACGAAAAAAACAGAGCAAAGCAGCGCATGCAACCAGAAAAACTACTTCTACACACTTCTATCTTACCAACAAACACACATTCACCAATCCTTTTCTTCCTTTCTTCACTTTGTCTCACTAACCAGATTCTGTCACTCAACCATTGCACCTTATTAAGCCACAGATCGGAGAAAACAAGAGTGAAAGGAAGTTCAGGAGGCTCACCTTAGTTGAAAACACTGACTGCATGCAATGGAAACCATCTCCGGTCACCCCTCCGTCGGCGCACTCACTCCTTCTCTATATTTTCACTCTTGGTCACTCTCTCTTTTTAATCTCTCCGTGAGCAGAAGTGAAATGAGGGAGATGAGTATATAATCTGATGATTAAAAGGGCCAAGCACGCCTGTAAGGTGTGGGTGTGGGGTGAAAATGAAATGTCCATTTTGCCCTTACATTAATGTTTTCTTTCAATTTCATCCTTCCTCTATAATTCTGAAATTATAAGATAAATCCAGAATTAATCCATAATATTTTATATGGATCTATATTATCCATTAACTTCTTTGACCTATGAAATAACTTCTCTAAAAATCTCAGGTCAAAAGTTAACTCCTAACTATTTTTCTTGAATTTTCCAAGAAAATAGCATTTAATTCCAGTAATTAATCCTTAATTTATTTTAAGGATTTTATGCCTCCAATACCTTCTTTACTATCTAAAATAATTATGCTAAAATTTTAAGATTAATTACATATCTCTAGGTATTTTTCCAAAATTTTCTGAGAAAACAAACCATTTTTCTCTTAAAATTATCTATTAAAATTATTTAAGCCATTTTTTGGGAAATAACTTTTCCAAAATATCTCTAAACTCTGAAAATCAATATTCCATAATTTTTCCCAATTTTATTTGGCTACTAAATAATTTTAATGAATTTTTTCTTTTCTATTCATCCTGAGTCAGAAAATTCAGAATGTTATACAAATATATATTTCAAAATGTTGGTTTTGTTGAAAATATCCAAACACCTTTTAACTCTAAAATCTGTTTTGGAGTTAAAATATTAGTTTAAATGTTTCATTGTAGGCTTTTTAAAGGATCTCCTGATGAGCAATTGTTATCAATTAATTTTATAAATCATATTTCAAATTTTTTATAAATTATTTTTATCAAAATCCTTTTCTTCCATAGCTAATCCAAACACACACTAAATTAAAGGTAAAAATGTATCGAAAATATTGTTATTAAAATTGCAAGTTGACTAAAATATTCTTCCTTAAACCTTCTTTAGTACATGTTTGAAAGCGTTATGGTTTAAATGGATCACAAAACAAGCATGTAGATTGAAAACTTGCATTTAATTTCTCATATTACTATTCACTAGTTAATTTCAGATTTTCGGTTCAACTTTGAAAATTCATAACTAATTATAAAAAAAAATTATATTAAGGTGGTTCAAAATTCTGTTTGAAGATCTATTAAATCTCTATAGAAAAAAAAAATATAAATCTAGTCTTAAACCTTGCCAATTCATATAGTTAATTGTATGAAATTTACTGTTGATTTCGTGAAAAATATACTTTCCAGTTTTTATACCCTAATTTTGAGTAATCATAACTTTTAGCACACACATTCATTTTAAATAATCTATCACTATTTTTAAAGCTTAAGATGTATACTTTAAGCATACCAAATTTAACAGGTAGATTCCATCATTTGCCTCACTTTCACTCTATTACAAATTCATGTTTCATTTAGAGATAACTTATCCCCTTTACTTGCATTAATAATTTATAATTAATTCTTTGCATGCATATAACCTCTCCAACAATCCATGCATTAGTTCCATACAGCATTATACTCAATCATATGTGCCAATTACATCATTTATCAACACATAATATCAATGACATGCTTATATAATCATACATTAACCAAGAGAAGAAATAAATACATTTGAACTATAACTCTTTTCTTTCAAGTCTTCTCTTCTTTCTTGATGCCACCTCTTATTTTCCTCTTCTTGCACATTTTACCTATTGTGGTTGGTTAAGGGAGGGTGAGATTTGGAAAAAAAACTTAGTAGCAAACAGTACTTTTAATGCATGCAAGATAAATGCAAGTGTGTGACATATTTGGTATCATATACTTTCATACTTAGAAATATCATATTTATATACTCAATAGTTCAAACACACAAGGCCATGAATCAGACAAGAAACAAAGTTACATTTTATCAATGATACTTTGATTCATTATCAAGCAACTTCAACACACAAGCATACATTGGGGTAAGCGCACTACCTTTTATCCTTAAGCTTTCTTCTTACTCCCTTGCTTGCCAACTATTAAGATTGCTTGATCAATCTTGCCATTTCTCTTCCTTCGTGTCTCATGGCCCTAGTTAAGCATTGTAAGTTAATTGAAATTCCATTAGGACCATAGAATTCACTAACCATCTTAACTCTTAAACTTGTTACTCTTTAACCCTAAATTTCACTTTCTTTTCCATAACCTTTAAAATCATTCCCTTAGTCATTTCCTACTCAATTTTTTATGAAGAATCCAAATAAATATGAGCTTGGATTTATGAAAATCCAATTCCTTTCCCCATTTCTTGAGTTGGCCGAACCACAGGCACTTCATGACCAACAACTAAACAGTGACCGTAAAGCTTTTTGACAGTTTCTACACTTCATCATGTCTTGCGCATATATGTATCATTAAAAAAGATCATTTATTGTTTTTACATTTTATTTGTTTCGATTATAGTTTTTGTAATTAAAAAGCATGAAAGGAGTGCGCCATTGTTTTTCATCAAAGGACATAATTAAATGATAGAATGATAGATGACTTTCTTTTTTAGCTTCATTCATCACTTTATTATAATCGATTTGATTTCTCATTTGTTGCCCATAAACTCTAATAAAAAGATGCTTATCGAAGTAGTTGTAGATTACCCGTTAGTAATGGTTTTCACATGTGCTTGCACACTTTAAGAGACTTGAGAAAGAGGATATGAAGAAGATATGGCTGGGTTGCCCCTGGGTTTAAGGCAGATAACCCAGTAGTTTGAGCCTTCCACTGTCACACAGGGCATCACCTGCATATGGGCATGGGTGTGATTTTTGCAGAAGGAGTTCAATATGTGAAGAAAATATCTACTGAGGCTCTTACTTGTGGACTTACGGGCTAATTTCTGATAAACAAGAACGATCACTATTAAGACTACCAAGGCTTTTTGTGCGTGTGAGATGTATTAGTGTTGGATTTTTTCCTCCCTTCATAATTTTGTTCTTGTTCTTGTTCAATGAGTGTGAGATTGTTGATGACCTAATTTAACTTGCTCAGAAGCCTATAATAATAATAATAATAATAATAATAATAATAATAATAATAATAATAATAAGATTCATCTTCACATACCATTCGTTTCTGCCATCCATTAATGTTTTCTATCTCACATGGGTCGTGGTGTGTAATATATATTGATGTGATAATGCAGTCTTTGGAGTTAGTTATATATGTTAGATCGGTAGATCCATAATTAAATACTATCTTCAATCATTAATATAAGACTTAGTTAACTAATTTAAAAAGATTAAAGAAGTTATTAAATTATTTTATTATAACATATTACATGATCTCCTTTCTAAGATACCTATGAGGATCATTAGATTATGTCAATTTATAAGTGAGGCAAAGTAATTTAAAAATGATAAAAATAAATAGTTTAAAAGAATTTCGTAACTTCCTGAATTTCATCAAATTTGACAAGTCTTATTCCAAAAAATGATTTTTCCTCATCCCAATATTAATTTTTAAAATTAGTTCGTTTTGAATGATAACAACTATATTTTGTTTTGACAAAATAAAATTATTTTGATATTTTTAATAATTACTTTGAAAAAAAAACATTGAGGGTCAAATGTACACCTTGACCTTTAATAATCTAAAGATCTAAGAGGTGGCACGAATTCCTCAAAATGATGGCTTTTCCGTAGGAAAAATTATGAAAAATCCTCCATTAAAAAACTTTATTTTTTCTTTTACCTGAATTAAAAGCTTTACTGAGGACAAGGACAAGATAAATTTTAATATGTTTGTACACACATACACACACGCTACTGGTGCTTTGCAAATTCGTGTGCACAAAGTATTATTACTTTACATAAAGTACTGTGAAGGGGGGAAAAAAAACCTATTCATAAAAATTCACATATGCTGCGCCACAAAAACATATTGCACTGAAAATGAATGACTGATGATTCATATATTGGCAAAGGTGTTAATAGAAACTTGAGAAAGTAGTATTTGCGTATGTAAACAGCGAACCAAAGTACTTAAATAAAAATGGTACAAATGAATCCTTTCTGCATTGGTGATTGCATGCCATCATCATTCAAATGAAGCAGAATGTACAAATTATATATGTCGTCACCATCATCATTTCGTTTTGTCGTTGCGAGACTGTACAAATAAGAGAAAAATGAGAATCTCAAAATCAATTTACAATTAGTAGACATTATTTAACAGAGTCATAGAAAGAATAAAACTGAGGAAAACATGCAGCATTTATTTTAAAAAAACATTTAATTTAGTAGTTCTTCCAAAACATGTATATCAACTACATCTTTTTGAGAAGAAAATGCATCATGGTGTAGAAGGTATATAAATAAGGAAGAATTAGGCCTAAGGGCTACTAATATATATATATATATATATATATAGAGTAATTCTCATTGTTCCAGCCGTAACTTTGTGTTATTTAAGTAGTAAATAATGTTAAATCTGTTTTTAGTTGTAAATTTGCATTATGTAAATGGTAAATGCCGACTACGTGTAAACATGCATTGTGTGAGTTGCGAATATAAAAGCATTCAAAATAATTAATTTAATTTGTGAATTTGGCCCTTTACTATTATTCTTTTTATAAATAAATTCAAAAATCAAATTCAAAAGACATAAAACTTTATATGGTGTGCCATGCCAAAATTTCTAAGTTACACAATCAAAAAATATTGAACACTTCCTCGTGGATTTCAAGTTCCAATCATAAAGTCCCAGGGCAATTTTCAATCGTCACAAGGCAATTGTGACACTCTTAAGTGAGCACCACTGTCATCGTCGTCGTCGGCACCATCCATCGGTAATCTGTTTCGTTGCTGCAGACTGTAAAAATATGAGAAAAAAGAAGAGATCAGAGGAAAACATGATATCCATATTACATCTTTTTGAGAACAAAATGGATCACGGCGGAGATGGGTTATAAATAAGAAAGACTTAGGCCTTAAGGACCACTAATGATAATAATTCTCATTATTCCAGCTGTAAATTTTGTTTTAGTTGTAAATTCGTATTGTATGAATGGTAAATGCTGACTAATAAACATGTATTAATGTTGTGTGAGTGGTAAATTTAATGGCATTCTAGACAATTAATTTGTGAATTTGGCGTTTACCATGATTGTTCTAATAGATGAATCAAAAAAATCAAAATACATAAAAATTTTGTAAGATGTGCCATACCAGAATTTCTAAGTTGTGCAATCAAAAAATATAACACTACTAAAGAAAATAAGAAATTCCATACAAGCCCAAAAAGATTAAAAAAAAAACAAGAAGAACGATCAAAAGTCAAATATGGATAGGTGTAAGTAGTATAAATCTGCGTACCTGTGAAGAGCAGCAAGTGTGGTTTTAGAGAACATGGGGCAATCTTCAACCTTAACATTTATCCACATTGGAGCTATGTTTTTGTACAAGCCTTCTTCATCATGGATTTCAAGTCCGTCGCCATGAAAAAGTCTCTTTAGTTGAGAGCACTCTTCAATAGTCAGAAATGTCAACTGTGGAAAATGTTGAGTAGAGGGCAGAGAGGGGAAGAGCCATTTCAACTTTCTACATCTAATAATTGTGAGTGAGTATAAGTCATGCGAAGAAAAAGGGATGAGAGAATGCATTTGGAAACTGATGCTCTGATGACATTATTTCCTCCAACTCTCCACATTCTTCAATCTCTAGATGCTCCAAACATGGAAGGCTTCTGATCACAGTGCTTGGGAACAAACACTTCAATTTTCTACATTTACTCACATATAACTCCTTAAGATTTTGGAAGATGATGAAAGTGGGACCCTCAATTACAGATATGAGGTTCATCGAATCCTTCAAAGACAAGAACTCTGCTCTTGGGACCAAGATCATCCCTTCTTCTTCATTTGCATTTTACGAAGTTTGAAATTTTGAATGTTTTGCCGGAACCTGTGGGAATTACAATTTCATTAGGAAAAAAAAAGGCACCAGTTTATTCTCATCGATTAAATTTATTATAGAGCAGAACTTTTTCTAACTTGGATTTTAAAAGATTAAAAGAATTAGATACATTGTAAGCGCACCGAGCGAACTCTTTACCGATATACAAATATTTTAATTTCAATGTACGATTATTGGCAAAAAAAAAAATCAATTCATAATTGATTTGGTTTACTATTCATTCATACCAATATTGTTCCCAATTGTTGAAAAGCCCATCGCATACTTGAATCCACAAATCTAGGGCAGTTCTATATGCTGATCCTGCTCAGCTGCACCTGAATCCGCAACCATTGACAAAAACTCATCAAATTTGGCAAATTTCTTAGCTTTATCTTCCTCAAGCTTGAAAAAACAATTGACTCACTGTAGTTGGCATCATTTTCACTGCCATGTCTAAAAATCACCTCTAGTTGATTAGCCTCAGCTATTGACGAAGAGTATAGCTGTGGAAGAATAATACCCGTGAATGCAAAGAAGAGTCTTTTGAACTTGCACCTCTCAACCTTCAACTTTCTTAGTTCTGGGAAGTGAGCTTGAACACTGGACATGATCTGATGCTCCTTATTTTCTACAATTATTTCCTCCAGTTCCTCACAATCAGACAAGATTAGGGAAGCCAATTTGGGAGGGCTGGTGTGGACAATAGTGCTCCTTGAGAACAAAAACTTCGACTTTTTATTGTGAGTTACTTCTAAAGGAATGAAGATGTTGGAAGCTCAAAACTTGTGCGGGAATAAGACCTCCCACCATTTGTTGTTCTGATCTCAACATTCCTGAATCATTGGTTTCTTATTCCTTATCATCACCAATCACTCATTATTTGTGTTTGACCCTATGACTTCGAATATCAAGCTTTCCAACATTTAGAAGAGAAAGTGGTAGATTATTGACAGCCTCATTGTTATATAGTTAGTTGTATCCCATCTCATATATACAACCTTTCAAATCTCTGCATAGAGTAGGGACGAGAAAGGTGGGGGAAATAAAATATTATGGGTTCCTTAGAAATATCATGAAAAGAGAGAAATCAAGTATATTACAAAGGGAAAATAAAACGTGTGAAAATTGATACATGTGAGGAACTACAAAAGAATGTTGGATTAAATGTAGGATAATTTGTTTCCAAACTAGCTTTTGTATGCAATATTTGCAATTAAAACATAGACAAGATTTGCAGTACTGAGAAACACAAATGCAGAATATTAATTACCTCTTCAGTCCAATGAATAGTTGCACTGATAATTGGCATAAAATTTAGGTAGTGATGAACCTTAACGCTGAAAAACTCCCCTATATATATGCAACTTAAACCCCTAGCAGACATTAACAAGACGTGGCAAGTTATCAAGTTCTATACATTTCCAGTTTGGGAAAGTAATCTCCTTTTCACTGTCAGTGCCATTGACAAACCTATGTTTATACATGCATTTTTATATATTTTTGGTGGGTTTTTGTCATTATTATTGGTCCTTAACTGCATCATTTGAGTTTAATTCACATTAGAGTGCTTTAACTTGAATGAGCACATAATAGGGGTAAAATTGTCATAATTGTGATTAATTGATTTTTAAGGACAATTAATGCTACCTTATTCTTGAACTTTGGTTGCAAGTTTTTGGTAGATTTAAAAATAAAAATAAAAAAAAGGAGAAGAAAAAATATATAAAAAAATAAAAAAATAAATAGTAAGAAAAGGGGGAGCAAAATGCTGCGTTATGCTCCCACCCTAAAATTGTAGTTCAATCATCATCATCTTTAGTGAGAAAGGGAGATCAGCGATGGCGCTAGGGGAGTTTTGACGAGAGGAAGAAAAAGCAAGCAAAAGAGAGGAAGAGAATTAGAGGCTGACGACGTGAGAGGACCCGTGTGACGTCGACGATCACCTCCAGATTTCGTTTCTTCACTTCTAGTGGTTCTAATCATCATCTTCCTTACCCAAAGAATCACCCATCCATCTTCATCGACTTCGTCTCCTTCCCTTCTCAACACAATAGAACCAGAGAGAAGATAACAGAGTTTGTGAGCTTCCTCCATTTCCTTCTTGGTATTCTTCCGTGGAAACCTATAGCAAAATATTAATTATAGCAATTCTCATGGCAATCCGTGGCTAAGACTCTGTGATTCTCCAATTCAATAGCAATGACAGGAGCTCGGATCATCAAAAGGGAGTTTTAATTACTTTAATTTCCTGTCCAATAGTTGTTTAACAATTCCTAGGTCTTAGGATAGCTATTTTGATTATTAGAAAATTTGTATTGTTTAATCTGATTATATTTGGAGATTATTGTGGCTGGATTATTATTTAGCATTTGACATTGGGCTATTTATAGCTTTAATTTTAATTATAATATTGTGGTTATGACATTTGCATTGACTTTAGAGTTAATATGTTGTGATTTTCTGAGATAGCTTGAAATCTTGGATTGTAATGTCTCTTGTTAGCTTTAATTCTGTTATTTTGGATTTAAGAGTTTTAATTAAGCATTGGTATTTAGCATCCTTAATTTCATTTTACTATTCTGGTTGTAGATAGTAATTTAGGATTATAAAAAATATTTTATGACAATTCAAGGTGGCTCGGTTGTTGGATTAAAAGGTTAATTATAATTCTTAATTCATTGTTTTAACTTCTGCATCTATTGAAATGAGGATTGCCTGCGTTGTTGAGTTAGAGGATTGATTATTATTATTGTTTACTCATGTGTTTTTTTTCATCTCTTTTACCATCATTCATTTTAATCAATTTCATATAAAAACATAAAAAAAACATACATTTTAATTTCAATTCAATTCATGACATTTAGTTAGCAATTCATCAAAATACAAAATCCTTTTTATAGTTTAAGTTACTTGCATTTATTTACTAGGATTTAATTTTGTTTTTGGTTTCTTAAAGTGAATACGACCCGAATTGTGACTATATTGCATTAATTCGGTTAATTTTTAGAGTAACCCCAAGGTGACAAATTAAAGGCATTATTTCAAGTGGCGTCGTTGCCAGGGAGCTAAAAAATCGGTTCCCTAGAAATTAAGTATCAAGTAACCTTGATTGGGGTTCATTTGTTGAGCCTTTTTAGTTTTTATTTTATTTGTTTTGCATTTTTTAATTAGTTTGCATTTGTTTTTTTGTTTTTCATAGCACTTCTTTCATTTACATAAAAAAAAAATTTTCAAAAATACAACCAAATATCTTGATTTTGCTTTGTTTTGCATGTAGATTTAGACACTTGTATTTCATTGCATATCTCATTTTCATTTTCATTTACCTCTTGCATTTTCTTGGATTTTGCTTGATTGCTTCTAAGCATACTTGTACATATTCCCACATTCCTTCATACATTGTTGAGTGTATAGACATCCACACCATCCTTACACACATCATACTCATACATTCTCATACATATACATTTGTGCTCATTCTATTCATATGTTTTTGCTTGAATCTTGTTATGCAAGTCAATTTTGCACTTTGCTTCTGATTGGTTAATTGTTTATGCCAAGAAGGGGTAGGTCTAAAATCCTAGTTCCTTCCAATTTTGAGCTTCAAAGTTCTTTAAGGAAAGTTAGACAAGACCAGAGGGTAGAAAGGACTAGTGAGATTATAATTGAAGAGGAAAATCTTTCACACGAGTCTAACTTGTCCTCTAGTGAATACAGTGCATCTAGTGATCCTGAGGTTGAACTAGACGATTCAGCTGGTCTAGATTTGGTCGTTTACTTAGGTTACATGATAGAGACTGTTAATAATCCTAATGGCAGTGATGACAGAGGGGGCAATGGACATAATGGGGAACATGATAGAGTAGGAGAGAATAATGGAGGTAACCCTAGAAGAAGAATCAGCAGGGAAGCTACTACTTTTGATGTAAATTATGATCCTTTCAATGTTGCATGCCCTAATGTTGATGTTAATTTTGAAATTAAAGGTCTACTACTTAATTCTTTGCCTAAATTCTATAGTTTGATAGGTGAGGACCCGTACAATCATTTGAAATCTCTCTCTATGGTATGCTCTAGCATGAAGCCGGCTAGGGCTCGTTTGGATAAGGTCTTTGGAAGGTATTCCATTTGTCTCTGGAGGGCAAGGTGCAAGAATGGTACATGAGCTTGCCTAGGCATATGGCAGATGCCTACCATAACTAGAACAACCTTAGAAAAGCATTCTTGGAGAAGTATTTCCTTGCTTCTTGGATGTCCACATTAAGAAAATGGATCTACTCTGCAAAGTAAGACTATGATGAGTCACTTTTATGACTACTGGAACCGATTTCAAGGTTTGCTTTCTAGATGTCCACACCATCAGATTCCAGATGAATAGTTAGTCTGATACTTTTATGATGGACTTAAGACCTAAGATAAGGGGATGTTGGATACTGCTTCTGGGGGTTCTCTCATTGATCTAATCGCTAAGGAGGCATGGGAACTTATTAAGAAAATAGCCTTGAACTATCAACAGTATAGCATCAGGTAGTCTAAGAATGTTAATGCAATGCATACTAATCCTTTTTCAGTCCACATTCCTCAATTGGACACATTCACTTCTCAAATTGCTACTTTGACTACACAGTTGAATGAGCTTCCATCTCACACTCGCCCTGTTGACACTCAGAATCCTAATTCCATGGAGATGACTGCACCTAGTTGTGAGCATTGTAACTCTATTATGCACATCTTTGTTGCTTGCCCTCATAGATATGAGGAAGTTTTCGCCGTGTATCAAGGAAGAGCCAATCAATCTAAGCAATGGAACCTATACTCAAATACATATAATAAAGGGTAGAAAGCTCATCCAAATTTTCAATGGGGAGGAGGTAACAATAGGCAGGTTCAAGAAGGGTTTCAAATATGGTTACTTAAGGGTAATCTTACTATGGAGGGTTACAAGGAGAATTCTCTATAGCCATGTCCACCCCATAACAACTACAGTCTAAAGATGATGAGTGGTTCTCTCGAATACTCAAGGGCATTGAGGCAATGACTGAGCATATATCTAAGTCCGAAGCTAGATTTGCAGCCCTAGAGAATAGGATGGAGCAATGGGAAACTAGAACCTCTAATTTGACTTCTTACATCACTAAGTTGTCAAATGGTATGAGTGAATAGCAAGCTAAGGCTAGCAGTTCAATGCCTTCCAACACAATGATAAATCCTAAATCTTTGAATGCAATCACATTGAGAAGTGATAAGGAAATTAGTGCTAAGAAAGTGCAGTTCAAAGGTGATGAAGAGGATGAAACCAGTTGATGAAGAGATAGAAGTTGAGTCTCCTCCTTCTAAAACCACTCAAGACATTCCCAAGACTACTTAAGAGACCTCCATTCAATCCAAAAGTGCTAAAGAGAAGAGGCTCCTAGAGTAATCTTTTAAGCAATCATTGGCTCAAGAGAAAAGGGAATCTGAAGCTGCTAAGTAAGGGCCAATAGAGAAAGGATCACCTTCCAAAGGTAATGAGGTAAACATTTCTAACTTGCCTTTTCCTCATTCTTATCTCATGAGTAAGAAAGTTGTTGAAAAGAAAGATAATGATGAGCTTTTTGAAATGTTTAGCAAATTTGAGGTTAATGTGCCATTACTTGATTTGATTAAGAAAATGCCCAAATGTGCTAAGTTTCTAAAAGACCTATGTACGAACAAGAGGAAGTATAGGCATAGTGAGAGAATCCAATTAGGGTCTCGTGTTAGTTCTATCGTCGAGCCATAGCTACCTATTAAGTGTAAAGACTTGGGTTCCTACACTATTTCCTGTACCATAGGCAAAATAAACATTTCACATGCCTTACTAGACTTACGTGCTATCATAAATGTTACGCTTACCTCTATTTATGAGAGTTTGGGTATACATGCCTTAAAAGACACTAGTGTTGTGCTAGGTCTAACTGATAGGACGGTGAGACACCCTACAAGCTTTCTTGAGGACATTCTTTTGTAAGTGAAGGGTCTTGTATTCCGAACTGACTTCTATGTGCTAGGCATGACTAACGAGATTAAAGCCGATAACACCTTGATTCTAGGAAGACCTTTCCTTAAAATAGCTCAACCCATAATTAATATGACAGATGGAGTCATTACCATGGGCTTCAGGGACCAACAGATCACCTTCAACTTTTCTGATGCTATGAGTCAAGGTTATGCAGATTGCTCTTACTTAGGTGTTAATTTGATTGATTGTGCTTTTAATAATGTTGATGATTTGCATGAATTTGAGATGTATGAACATGACTAGTATGATGAGATTATTAAGCATGATGATGCATTTACTTGTTTATCTACCCCTCATTCTTCTTCTTTTTGCTCATGTCATGGTGATGTGGTGTGTGTTAACTGTTTAGAAGTTGATCGCCTCCTTTTCATCTCTCATGATTTTGATGCATCATCTAGTCTTAACTGTTATCCTACTTTGAATATTACACTTGATGACAGCCTTGAGAAAGGTGAATTAGTTGATTTTGCAGGTACTAATGATAAAGGAGTTGTTACACAAGCTACACCGATAGCTTCTCCTTTGAGTGGTGCTGGAACATTAGAAGAGGCTAGCAATAAGCTTGCTACTGACTTAGTCACTTCTAATCCCACTCTTGTGATTTACTTAATATTTCTGTTGATAAGACTAATATCGATCCTCCTTTTTGTAGGTTGTGCAAGAATGGCACTGAGTTAGGAAGTGGAGAACATACACATCATGATGAGCTTATATCTCCTTCCCCAAGCCACATGGACATGCCACTTGTATTGAATGCACTTGACATCAAAGAATTAGTTCCTCTTGTTGTGTAACCTCCTAATTTAGAATTGAAACCCCTTCCCCCTAACTTGAAATATGTCTTTCTTGCTGTTGATTCTAAATTGCCTGTTATTATTTCCAGTTCTTTGAGTAGTTCTGAGGAAGAAAGATTGATTTCTGTGTTGAAGAGTTATAAAAGGGCTATAAGATGGTCTTTAGGAGACATTCCAGGGATTAATCCCTCAGTTTGCACACACAGGTGTTCACCAAATAACTTGACCGCAAGTGGACGGGTCGCAAGTAATATAAAAAGTATCGTTCCCTCAGAGACTAAGGCTAGATGAGTTGAAAAATCATAATTGTGTATTTGATTAGGTTAAGAGAAATAATTGTTGTAAAAGAGTTTGTGAAATGAAAGTTAAGAGAACAATGGTTTAAAGCAGTATAAAATCAAATCGACCTTAAAACAATTAATAGACTAGGGTTATTCTTCACTAAAGTACTTCATGAAACTGGATTAATTACTTCTCAAGTAGTGCTTTCCAATAATTTCAGTTAGCTTGGGTTTATAGAATTGATTAAGCTTTCTCAAGTCAAAACCAAATGTTGCAAACACAATTAAAACACAGCAATCTCTTGCAATTGTTTGAAAAGGTTGCTCTTTAAAAACCAAAACCCATTT
The DNA here is from genome assembly GCF_004799145.2 of Neltuma alba. Lineage (NCBI taxonomy): Eukaryota > Viridiplantae > Streptophyta > Magnoliopsida > Fabales > Fabaceae > Neltuma > Neltuma alba. Next base: position 96,725 of record NW_021633187.1, read on the forward strand.
AATCTATGCTAGGTCAACAGATACATCTCTGATCAATCGACAAACCATCTATTCACTCAAATAAATTTCTGGACTAGCATGTTTTTACCAAAGTTCACGAATTAGTTTAACTTTCTCAAGTTAAACTAATCAATCAATCAATCCAAATGATGGCCAGACAAAAGGAAGCATTAAGCTCATAGTAAAAACAACTGAATATTATCATTAACACTAAAGAGATAGTAGAACCCAAGTCTCAATCCATACAATAGATCAAAATAACCCTAGAAAAACGGATTTAGCTATACATATCGAGTAAATATCTACAACTATAAGAGTATCTAGTAGTCATAGCAGAAACAAGAAGGGAAGAAGAAGGAAACCCAGAAAATTCAAGATACAAGCTTTGAATCTCTTCTAGCTTCAAGCCTCCAAAAACTCCAAACCCTAGCAGAGCCAGCCTCCAAAATTGCTCCAAAAGTCGAACTCCCCCCAGAAAACCCCGTCTCCACCTCTATATGCCCTAATTTTTTAAGTTAGCAAGTAAAACGCACAACTGCGAGGGGCCAGGCGCCGCGGCAGATTCCTTCAGGTGCCGCGGCGCCTATTACAGAATGGCATTGTGACTTAGGCACCGCGGCGCACGTGATAATCGGCCGCGGCGGATTTCACCGAACAGGTTTCTTCTGAGGTAGCTTGGGCGCCGCGGCGGATTTCACAGAGGCGCAGTCCTCCCTTTCTGTTTGATCCGCTGCGGTGTTTTCTTCCAAAGGCCGCGGCGGATGGCTTCTTTTCAGCTCTTCTCCATTCTTTACTCTCCTCAAGCTTTGTTTCCTGCAAAATTGACTTATAAACCCAATAAAAGAATGTTAAATCAGCTTAATTCGGTAGGAATTTTGAGAGGTTATCAACAGGATCCTTTTAAATGAGGGGTCCAAGCCAGTTAGGCAACCACAGAGGAGATTGAATCCTCTCATTCTGGATATGGTTAAAAAGGAAGTCTCTGAGTCGTTGAGTATTAGGATCATCTATTCCATATCAAATAGCGAGTAGGTAAGTTCAGTGCAAGTAGTACCAAAGAAGAGCAATGTCACAGTAGTAAGAAATGATAATGACGAGCTGATTCCAACTGGGGTTCAAAATGCTTGGAGAGTGTGTATAGATTATAGGAAGTTGAATGATGCCATGAGAAAGGACCGCTTTCCATTACCTTTTATAGATAAGATGTTAGAGAGAATTTTAGAAAAGTCTCACTATTGTTTTCTAGATGGTTTTTCTGGCTATTTTCAAGTGCTTATTGCTCCTAAAGATCAGAACAAGACTACTTTTATATGCCCTTTTAGTACCTTTGCTTATCAAAGGATGCCATTTAGGTTACGTAACACTCCAGGCACTTTTAAAGGTGCATGATAGTGATATTTAGTGATCTTCTAGAGCATAATGTGGAAGTTTTTATGGATGACTTCACTATTTACGGTGAGAGTTTTGATGAGTGCTTGAATAGCTTAGAGCAGGCTCTTGAGAGGTGTATTGATAAGAAATTGGTTTTAAACTTTGAAAAGTGTCATTTTATGGTTGATAGAGGGATAGTCTTAAGTCACCTCATCTCCCAAAAAGGGATCGAAGTTGACAAAGCCAAAATTGAAGTTATTTCATCCCTCGCTCCCCTATCCCACTTATTTAAAGGACTCAAGGCCTTTCTTAGGGCATGCAAGTTTCTATTGGCGCTTTATTAAGGGCTTTAGTAAAGTTGCCTTGCCTCTTTCTACCTTGTTAAAAAAGGATGTTGAATTTAAATTTGATGACAAGTGTAGACATGCTTTTGACACCTTGAAATCTATGCTTATTTCACCTCTTATTCTCATTGCACCTAACTGGAATTTACATTTTGAATTATCTTGTGATGCTTCTAACTTTATAGTAGGTGCCAAGCTTGGACAAAAGAAGGAGAAACAATTTGGAGTTATCGCATATGCATTCAAGATGCTTGATTCCGCTCAAGTCAATTATACCACTATAGAGAGGGAATTGTTTGCTATTATTTTTGCTTTGGATAAGTTTAGATAGTATCTGATAGACTCTCGAGTGGTTGTTTTTAGAGATCATGTAGCAGTTCAGTACCTATTTAAGAACCCTCAATCTAAACCTAAATTGCTGAGATGGGCTTTGCTGTTACAGGAGTTTGATATTGAGATCAGAGATAGAGCCAGAGCAGAGAATCATATAGCTGACCACCTTAGTCGGTTACCTGAAGGCACACAAGGAGTTGACTCTTTTGATCTTGTTATTGATTTATTTCCTAATTCTACACTTTTTTCCCTAGTTGTTCAAGAGCCTTGGGACTCTAACATAGGTAATTATCTTGTCGCTGACCTTGTTCCTCCTTCTATGTTAAAATTTCATATTGATAAGCTGAAGAGGGAGGCAAGATACTATATAGGATGCTCCAATACTATGAAAGCAATACAGTGACCAGATCATCAAACGCTATGTTCTAAACAATGAGATCTACTCTATCCTTATCTTTGCATATTCTTTATCTTGCGAGGGGTATTTTAATGCTAATAGGACTGCTAAAAGGGTCTTAGAGTGTGGTTTTTATTGGCCTTCTCTATTCAAGGATACTTATTCTTTCTACAAGTCTTGTGATAAGTGTTAGAGGTTTGGAGGTTTAGGTAGAAAGCATGAGATGCCTCTAAGACATATGCATTTTTGTGAAATCTTTAATGTGTGGGGCATAGACTTTATAGGTCCCTTCTAGCCATCTTTTGGGTTTTTATACATATTACTTGCAGTAGATTATATGTCTCGATGGGTAGAGGCAGTGCCAACTAGGAAAGATTTTGCTTTTATGGTTGCCAAGTTTTTACGTTCTCATGTCTTTTGCAGGTATGGCATTCCAAGAGTAATCATCGTGACCAAAGGAACACAGTTCTATAACAGGACCATTAAGTCTCTATTGGCTGAACATGGAGTCAATCACAAGCTTGCCACTCTTTATTACCCTTAAACGAATGGGTTAACTGAAGTCTCTAACGAGGAAGTGAAGTAAATACTTGAGAAGATTGTGAAACCATCTCGTAAGGACTAAAGTGAAAGGCTTAAGGAAGCTCTTTCGGTTGCTCTATGGCAAGGCTTGCCATTTGCCTATGGAGATCGAGCACAAATCTTATTGGGCAATCAAGGCATGTGATGCAAATCTCGAATCTTCACTTGTCAATTGGAAGATGCAACTCCAAGAACTTGAAGAAATGAGGCCTGAGTCCTATGACAATGCCAGAATCTACAAACACAAGCTGAAAATTATTCATGACAAACAAATTCTGAGGAAGCAGTTTCATGAAGGTGACAAGGTTCTAAAGTTTAAAGCCCAGTTGAAGCTGATGCTTGGGAAGTTTGTCACCAAGTGGGAAGGTCTATTTAAAATTACTAAAGTATATCCCTTTGGCACAATAGAGCTCGTAGATGAGGAAACCGGTATAACTTTACAAGTCAACGGCTATCTGCTGAAGCATTACTATGAGGAGCAAAGACCCCCTGATCATATGGTTGTTCCCTTCCACCCTACTATTTTACTTCCTATTGTATTGCTGGTGATATCTATTTGCTGAGATGGTCAGGAGTAGGTATGGGGGAGGGAACTTTTCCAGTAGTTGTCGTTGTAGCTGTTTATTTCTGTTAGTAGTTGTTTGTTTTGTTTCCTCTTGATTCTATCATCTCTTTTGATCACTTGATTTATACTTGTCCGTTTTCATTTCACATTATCTTCTCCTATCTCTCCCTTCTCCCTTTTTTGTGATAGTGATGTGTCATGCTTCGATTTCAAATCGGACTTCACAACTTCCATTTCACCTGAGAGTTTAAGTTAAGATAATGTTATTTTTCTTACATTGAGGACAATGTATTGATCAAGTGTGGGGAAGGGATTGTTGTTGAGTTGTTGAGATGATTTTTTTTTTTTTTTTTTAAAAAAAGTTTGCCTTTGGATTTGCTCCTATTTTCTAAGTATTGCTGCTATAATTGCTCTCTCCTTTGCCTTATTAGTTGCTTTTGGAATTACATCACATGATTTAAGAGTGATTCTTACTTAGGAATTTTGCTACTAGTTTATGTGTCCTCCTATTTTCACTCGCCTCAGTGTTTTGCACTACTGTATGGGCGATTTGCTATTTTCTCTATTGCTGACTTGACTTTTGTAATCCTTAGGCATCTCTTTTAAAATCCTTTTACATAATACTTGTGAATGTTGCACGACTGAGTTTGATTGCATTTGATTTAAGTGATCTATGTTCTTAGTTGGTTAGCATAGTAGAATGCTTTTGGTGTAGTGTTATTAACCTTGTTTCATAGCTTGATCCTTAAGGAGGAAACATCTTGGAGAAAGCCTTGATAGAAGGATTTTTGAGCCATGTATTCTTTCTTATCTTATGTGATTTTCTCCTAGTTTTGGCTAACCTCTAGCACTTATCTAGATTCTTTTTCAAAGCTGCATTAATACCCAGATTTGTGAGGATGATAAGGGCATTCATTTCTAAACCCTTTACCTAAACACAAGCTACTTCATTTAACCTTTGTTTACCTCTTTGAGCCTTCACTTTCATTTCACTCATTGCTTTTTAGCAAATATTTTGCATGAGTTACATTTGGTTTTTCATTTTGAAAAGTACATCATTAAAGTCTATATCTTTGACTCCTTGGGTTTAGATGCCCAAAAAAAAGCAAAAAAAAAAAGAGAGAAAAAAAGAATACAAAAGAAGAAAAAGAAATAGAAAAAGGCAATAAAGAAAGAAATGTATAGAAAAAGCCAAAGGAAGAAAGTTATAGAAAAAGAAAATAAGTTGCAACAAAAGAATAAATTTGAAATAAGGCATTCAATGGTGGTTTGAAGAGTAAGGATTTCTGTTTTAAAAGTTTAAAATCTTTAAAATCTGCACTTTGGTGTTCTTTTATGATTGTACTTTAGCTTACTTGAGTTGATACTATACTACTCATGCATTTCACTTGTTAGTTCATTTCATTCATTTGGTCATGCTTTCCAACATTACAACCTTTTGTTAACCTTGTGAACTTCATGTTATTTCAGCACCTTTTGCCTTAGTTATCATACTTTTTGGTGAATTAGTGCATATTTGGAAGCATTTATGATAGGAAAATGTGCATAGTTGATACTTGGGCTAAAGTTACGGATTTATGGTTAATTGTTAATATGTTGCTCCCAGTTCATCAACTTTGGCTTTCACATTTTTGTTTTGTTTTGTTAGGTAGTTAAAACCTGCTAAGGGAGCCAATTGAAGCAAATTAATTAAACAGAGAAAAGATCCAAAACAGTGAGTTGCTCACCTTAGCCAGCAGGAATTCTTGGCTGCAGCCAACAGAAGAGACAGAGAGGAATTGGCTGCAGCCAAGAAAAGCTTTGGCTGTGGCCAATGGGAGATTACTGGTGCTATGCGTTTTGAGGACAACACACATCTTATGTCAGTAGACGTGATAAAAAAGGGAGAAAAAGGACCGAAAAAAGGAGATCTGGACGTAAAGGGAGTTGGTGTGCTAGGGCTTTGGGAGATTGAAGAACTTGGAGCAAGGAATTAAGTTTTAGAAGAGATTTGGAGCTCTTTCTTCTTGGTTTTCCTGCTATTCTTCCCTTTCCTTCCTTGTCATCTGCTATGGCTGTAATTTTTCTTTATAGTTGTGGCCTGTGGTTGTTTATGAGTAGCTAAATGTGACGACTGTTCTTTCAAAACCATTATAGATGAAATTCAACAATTTATTCCAAAGATTAACCATGATAGAAAAGAAGAAACCTTAAAATTTTAAAATCACTATCATGGTTAAAAGAAATAAACTTATATCACGAGCACATCGATACTTAACTTAGGCCTTGGACTATCAAAGTCCAGAAATATCATTCCACCCTTAGCCCAAACAAAAACTTATACTTTCAAACGAATGTCACGTGCAACGTCTCAGAAGCCTCTGGCTTTCTAACAGCTCTCTCATCAATTAGCAATAATCAAATGTATTAGTTCACAACATCAAAATAGATGAGTCCTATGTGGCAATATATAACAAGTCAACACATAGAACAAAAGCAAGGAGGCTATACAAGCTATAACAGCACACTATGCCTCCAGAGCCTTCCCTGATGGGCCACCACATGAACTATCGCCTGAAAAATGTTAAACCACGGGGTGAGACAAATGCCTCAGTAACCAGCTTTCCAACTCATCATACATACTAACACGTGCTCGTGAGGTGTCAAGTGGGATAGTTATTAATTCTCGAGAAACATAGATATATCCATAAAAATATAATTTCAATCATCCAAACCCTCACTATGGGGGTCAACACACAAGCCACATAAGTCTATCCCTCACTCTGGGGGATCAATCAAACATATGGGCCTATCCCTCACTTTGGGGGACGAATAAGAAGCCACGAAGGCCTATCCCTCACTATGGGGGACGAAAGAAGAAGCCAACCAATGTGCACCAATGGCGGCCTTACCACGTGGTAGGATAGGACTCAATCCCAAATCCAAATAACAACCAATCATTCACAATATAATAAAAATGTCTCAATCTTTTCTCAGTATAATCCATAAGATATAAATCATATATCTTTTCCAAACTTCTCAATCACAATTCCAAAAATCCCACAAGACAATTTTCATAGCTCAAAAGATATAACATATCTACTCAAGTTCCAAATATCAACTATTATTCTAAAAATAGCAAAATACTCACAAACAATATATTAGCACATATAACAAGTGGAAAGTGGTTACCTCTCGCCAAAGTAATAGAAGGATTACCACGAGGTCAATCTTTGCTCAACCAATAATTAATCTACACAATTAATATAACCACATATTAATATAAACTAACTAATTAATTTATTAAGCTTATATATTAGTTAAATTCCTAATTTAATTTAATTTTCATTCTAAATTCTCACAACTCTTATAATCCAAAATTAAGTATTTAGAACTAACTGATAATTTTCTAACAAGCCAAATTATTTATTTACATCCTCCAACTTATTTACTTTAATAAGAAGAATTTTCCAAAATTTCTAAATATGAAATTACTATATTCTAAATTATAAAAATCTCATTTGAAATTTAAACCTCAAAACCGAACCATCAAAAATTCAATAGTGTCTCAAATATTTATATATATAAATAATCTAATCAAAATTTAATGGCATATATATATTTGCATAAATAATGAGCTTTAACTACAATAATTATTTTAAAACCTCCAGTCACCCAATAAACAAAACTAAACCGATTAAAATTTCAATAATATATCAAATAACTCAAATAAATTATTTAACTTAATTTTAATCGGTATAAATATAATATATCTCATAAATAACATATTTTTTTATTAAAAATTAATTGTAAATACTAAAATCAACAAATGGACAAATCTAAACCGGTAGAAATGATCTACTATAACAGATCTACAATACTGTGGTTAACACTCATCAAAACTAAATACTTGCTCCAAATTCTATACCAAAAATTTTCTCTAAGTAATATAAAATTACTATCATTAGATAGATCTGATTGAGTAGAACAACTTTCATGAAGAGAGTTTTGTAATTAGAAGTAGTTTTACTTACCAAAATGATCTGTAACAATGAAGAGAGAAGGGAGAGAGAGCGACGCTGCGAGTGAGCGAGCGAACGAAGCAACGCGGAGAGAGAGAAGGAGAAGGAGAAAAAGACGGGGAGAAGGTAAAAAGAAAACACTAGGGGTAAATTGAAGTTAAAGACCCTAGGTAAAACGGAGAAAATAACAGTTTGGAACCTTTTTTTTTTAATATTTAAATCCTTAGAGTAGAATTTAAGATGTTACACTAAACACTTCATTCTAGGATTATTTTGAACCCTTGTATGGATTAACTCTTGATTACTCCTCTTACTTTGTGATGAATGATATATATGCGTTTATTTTACTCATTTCTTAATGCTTCTAAATGCTTGATCTTCATTTAGTTGTTTTGTTCACTTGATTGATACTTGAGAAGGTTAGGTTAAGTATAGAACTTAGGTAAAATTGTGCAAGAATTTGAAGTTTGCTTGTTGAATGGATGGTTTTGTTGGTAAGATAGAGATATACTTACCAACCTTGCATAGTCACTATAGGATTGAAGCTTAAAAATTTGGTTTTATTAATTGTAATAAGAGATTGAGCAATTAATGGAATTAAATACTTGTGCTTGACTTGAGAAAGCTTTTACAAGTACTTTTTGAATCCTAGACTAACATATTTTCATTAAAAACATTTATGAGAGGAGATAATTCAAAGGTTATGAAATACAAAAGGAATGAATAATCCTAGGCCCTTTTATTTCTTGAAGTTTAAGAATCAATCGCTTTTATTACTTTTTAGTCTTAAGAGTTACTTTCAAGATTCACTTTTCCCATAAAAGAATTGGTTAGCTCAACTTAATTAAATTCACTTAGCCTTTTTTTGGTCTTGATTTTTACACAAATCTCCGTGGGAACGATCTTTTCTCTTCACTTTATTACTTGTCACGACCCATGCACTTGCAGTGCGAACACCTTTCAAGTCCCCTTGACCATGAGTCTAAGGTACGTTAGTGGTGGAGACATTAGAATCTCTATAAGCTTATGGTAGGTGCTAATCTAGGTGGATTGAGTGAAATTTTTCCCATTTGAGAGATGAGTGAAGCACTTGTACCTGTGTGAGCTCTATTATGTTTCTCTGCCTTTATCCTGCTATGTTTCTTGTGTTAATTTCTTTGGACTAAAGTATTCTATGATTATTGATTGATTAGGAATAAAGGTTGCTTGAGTTAATTGCACATTCATGCTTAGTCGATTTTATATTTGCTTGCATTGAGTGTCTCTGTTAGATTCTTCTTTACTGGTGTTTTGCCTATGATTGCAAAAGGCTAAGTGTGGGGGAGTTGACAAACCTATGTTTTTACATGCATTTTCATATATTTTTGGTGGGTTTTTGTCATTATTATTAGTCCTTCATTGCATCATTTGAGTATAATTCACATTAGAGTGCTTTAACTTTAATTAATGCATAATAGGGGTAAAATTGTCATAATTGTGATTAATTGATTTTTAAAGACAATTATTTCTACCTTATTCTTGAATTTTGGTTGCAGGTTTTTGGTAGATTTAAAAATAAAAATAAAAAAAGGAGAAAAAATATTTTAAAAAAATAAATAGTAAAAAAGGGGGAGCAAAATGCTGCATTTTGCTCCCAACCTAAAATTTTAGTTTAATCATCATCATCTTCAGGGGGAGAGGGAGATTAGTGACGGGCCAGGGGAGTTTTGACAAGAGGCAGAAAAAGCAACCAGAAGAGAGGGAAAGAAGCAGAGGCCGACGGGTGAGAGGACCGGTGTGACGCCGGGGATCACCTCCAGATTCTGTTTCTTCACTTCCACTGATTCTAATCATCATCTTCCTTACCCATAGAATCAGCCATCCATCATCATCAACTTCGTCTCCTTCTCAATGTTCTTCTCTGGAAACCTGTAGCAGAGTATTAATTATAGCAATTCTCATGGCAATCCGTGGCTAAGACTCTGTGATTCTCCAATTCAACAGCAATGGCAGGAGCTCAGATCATCAAAGGGAGTTTTAGTTACTTTAATTTCCTGTCCAATGGTTGTTTAACAATTCCTAGGTCTTAGGGTAGTCATTCCGATTACTGAAAAATTTGTATTGTTTAATCTGATTATATTTGGAGATTATTGTGGCTAGATTACTGTTTAGCATTTGACATTGGGCTATTTATAGCTTTAATTTCAATTATAATGTTGTGGTTATGACATTTGCATTGACTTTGGAGTTAATATATTGTGATTTTCTGAGGTAGCTTGGAATTTTGAATCATAATGTCTCTTTCTAGCTTTAATTATGTTATTTTGGATTTAAGATTTTTAATTAAGCATTAGTATTTAGCATCCTTAATTTCATTTTACTATTCTGATTGCAAATAGTAATTTAGGATTTTGAAAAATATTTTGTGACAATTCGAGGTGGCTCGGTTGTTGGATTAAAAGCTTAATTATAATTCTTAATTCATTGTTTTAACTTCCGCATCTATTGAAGGGAGGATTGCCTTCGTTGTTGAGTTGGAGAATTGATTATTATTATTATTATTTACTCGTGTGTTTCATTTTCATCTCTTTCTTAATCATTCATTTTAATCAATTTCATATAAAAAAAAATTAAAAAAACAAGTATTTTAATTTCAATTCAATTCATGACATTTAGTTAGCAATTCATCAAAATAAAAAATCCTTTTTATAGTTTAGATTACTTGCATTTATTTACTAGGATTTAATTTCATTTTCGGCTCCTCAAAGTGAATACGACCCGGATTGTGCCATGTATTGTATTAATTTGGTTAATTTTTAGAGTAACTCCAAGGTGACAAATTAAGGGCATTGTTTCAGTCATGATCTTCAATATCTGAGCACTTGAAAATTTCGTCAATTTGAGAAGAGTCTGATATTGTTAGAGTGCTTAGCTGGGGAAGTATTGAGGTAGCGGCACCAATCATAAAAATGAATTTAAGCTTGTTGTACTTAGAAATCTCCAGACTCTTCAATTTTAGCATTTGAGATTCAGCTATGGGTAGATTCTTATGAGTCTCTTCATTCCCCAAAAAAATTGCCTCCAACTCCTCACAGCAAGATATGATTACAGAAGTTAACTCAGGAAGACTTTTGACAAATATGAGCAGAAAAGACACATTTTAGTCTTGTACGTACAATTCTTCAAAGTTAATTCTTGAAGGCATTTACATGTTGAACCTTGTACTCCAACCCCAATCTTATAGAGGAAAATGGATTGTACTACACAGTTACAAACTTCAATACGTTTTATAGCTGCCACTGACTTGCATTCTTCATTCCTCAATTGATGGCCTTTAAGTTCCTGCAATTCCTTTGTGAAACAGGAAACAAGGGAAGAAAAGAAGAGGAAAACCATCAACATAATTCCTAAAAACAATAAATCAATATTAATTAAAATTATATATGTACATGTATTATTCTAGAACAGACTTAGTCTATCAAGTTTTTCGTAAATTAAACAAGATATTAGCCATATAAATATATAAGAAAGTAGGTTTCACAATGAAGTTAAGAACAAATTATAACGAGGGCCCCTAAGAGTCATTTCGTTCACCAAACGAGACCATGGGTTAATAGCTAGCCCGATCTGGTCTGATCCATTCACAGCCTTAAGAGTAAATGTTTATTGTGAGCCGTTGAAATGATAAAATAAATCAAATGACCAAAATACAAAATAGCAAAATATAATTGTTGCATTATCCATGCATGGAAATATTTTGAAACCACGGTGTTAGTGAAGTACCATGACAAACTGGGGCAAAAAAAAAAAAAAAAGAATATATAATGTAAGGCAAGATACAGCCCAATTTTTAATAATGTTCTTTGTTAAATAAAGATGTTTGGAAAATTTTCTTTATTGAATGAATAGAAGCCAACTGATTCTCATTTAGTTCCTTATTTTAGTTATAATTTGATTGTTTCCACAATAACTTTTAACTGTTATAGATCGTTGTGGTAATTTTCCAAAAAATTAACAAATACAAATGTTGTTAGTCTACTAAAAGAAGCAAAACAAAAAAATCCATAGTTCAAGAATGATGAAATTTGTAATGTACTCCTCATGTCCTTAGTGTATGACCTAATTAGAGAGTTAATGTTTGTCCTATATCTAAGACCTATTTTATATGTTTATTATTTTTTTTAAATTAATCCTATTAATATTCTCTAACCATACTCAAGTAGGAGAGAAAGAAAAGGAATTAAGAAAGATGCTTAGAGTGTTTTAAAAAAAAATATCATATTAACTAATTTAAATAATATCCTTAATTGACTTAAATTAGTTAATTAGGTTTTACATTAAGAACCAAAGCAGTGTACGTTATTGCTATTTGTAATGGCATTTTAATTTGCATAATATCCAGCACTTCAAGAACAAAGGTTGTTATTGGTAATTGTACTTTTATTTTCATATTGCAAAGTACTCCTTCAATCTTTAATATAAAACCTATTTAACTAATCTAATTAGATTAAGGAAGTTAGATGAGTTAGTTATTTATAAAAAATATGATATATTTTTTCTAAAACACCATAATCATCTTTCTTATTATCCTTCCTCCCTCACTTACTTGATTATGGTTGAGGGAGCATCTATAAGGGTAATTTAAGAAAAATTGATAAATGATAAACCGGTCTTATATTTAGGACCAAAATTAATTTAACAATTAGGTCTTATATTAAAAACCAGAGGAGTACTTCTAAACCAAAGGCAGAGTGAGATTCAAATACTCAAAAAGAATGATGTATAATTTTAGATTAGTTTATTTTTATTTTTACTCTAAATAACAAAATGTGAATGAATTAATTAAGTGAATCATTTTCCAAATTGTATTCAACCACTATTTGCTGTTTAACGCATGCTAAAAAAAATTTAATCACCTGAACCAAGATATCTTTCTTTTTTTTTTTCTGGTGATATGAACAAAGATATCTTTTTATAAGAAAAAAATTGTATTTTTAAACAACTTTTACAAATCAAATTAGAGGCAAATGTGTACTATATTTGGACAATCCCTCCATTCTATTGTTTTTATAGATGGCCACCTTGGATGATGCCTCTCTAAGCAAATTCCAACAAGACTTGGAAGTTCCCACAACGTGAGATATTCCAAAAGAGGAAGAACTATGTGAGTCTCATCTTGATCATGCGTGTGCTTTGCGTTGGCAGCATTTTCACCAAACACTAATTTCATTTGAGGAGCATTTGTTATGGATAGAAGCTGCAATTGCACAAACCTTTGAGCTAAAAAGACTGGGCATACGGATTCTAATTTGTAGCAATTACTGACACAAAATTTTAAATTTTGGGAATCTCGAATCCTCCCATGCATCACCACCCCCCTCTTCTTCTATTAAATGCTTTAACTCTCGACAATAACCTATTTAGAGGCTTTCTAAGGACAATAGAGTGCACGAAGCACAGATAGGGAGGAGAGATGTCAACATCGGACACCAGGAAATATTTAGAAACTTAAGACTACCTAAGGTGCAACCAGTAGGGAATATGCGGAGCAACTGAGAGCAATTGGATATGCCTAATATGTGGAGCAACTAAGAGCAATTGGATATACTTGGCCTTTCCAGCTTTTGGAACAAGCTAAAAGAAGAAGGACCACAACGCAGTTGTTCAAGATTATCCATGACTATTAGCTCTAACTCATCCAATTTGGGACTTGCCGCATCTTCACGAGGAGTGGTTTCGTCGATAACATTCAATCTTTAAACATCTTTAAAGACGAAGTGTACCTAACTCATTCATGCCTCCTGTAGCTTGGACAATATTCGGAATGAAACTAGTGCCACCTCCTTCAAGCTCATAAAATACAATTTCAGTTGCTCTTTGTGCAAGATCCTTGATTCTTGCACCTAACATAGAGATATTTAATTGACCGAAGCATAAAGATCTTGTGCTTTCACTCAAAACTATCGAGGCTATGGCACAATCCCCAATTTCTAAGCTATACATTCCCAATTTCATCAAAGCACTGGAGCCCACAAGGTACTCATAGCAGTTTGCATTTCTTGAGTGGGGAGAATGCAAGGAAACATACAAGTCTTCTAATTGTAAGCATTTTCCTACTACCTCACAACAACATTCATCTATTGCACATCCTAACAAATCTAACAACTTCAACTTGTTTAATTTTTCAATTCCCACTGGCATCCTTTCAAATTTACTACCTTGCAAGTCAAGAATTTCAAGACTTGTGAGGCTTGTCATAAAAAAGATGTCACGTAAATTCCAATATTGTAATTGCAAAGTTTGAAGATTGGACAAGTATTGGATTGATCGAGGTTGTAGTTCAAATCCCATCAAGGATTAACGCAATTAATAGTCAATGCCTTGAGTCCTTTAGTGCCTTCAAATGATGCATGTGATATATCCAAGAGTCTTCTTGAATGTAACGATAGAAATTCAAGCTTTGGGGCATACAATTGAGAAGGATATTAAAGCAATTCATTCTTTTGGTTCCATGAAAATACTGCATAGCAATCTTTTACTGCTTGATCTTCAGGCAATTCATTCAATTGTTTTTCGAAGTCTACAATAAGGGCACCTGCTCTTTAGGTGCTATCCGTAAAGCTACATCATGGAACATGTCATGCATTTTCACACATTTTTCATTTTTGAAGTTGACATAATACATCAACAACAAAGAGTCGGTGAGAACATTTACAGCTATAACATGGTTCCTTACTATTTCAAAAGAGTAAGCATCTTCGCATAGGCCTAACCCAACACCATATCTAAAAAGATCTTCAATGATAATTTCATGATCTTCAGGAAACGTAGGGCAAACCAGCAACAACTTCTTGGCTTCTACAGTTCTCAAGTAATCATAGTTTAATTTGAGACAAGTAAAAACCTTATCCTCATCAACTGGCTTCGAATATCTCAAATTGTGCGATACTACTTTAACATCATTAAGTCCTTTTCCTTTTAAACATGTCTCGAATCTTTATTATTATTTTATTTATTTCCTCAATATACTATTTATTTTTAATAAATTTATTTTTAATAAATCTATAATTAATATTAATTAAATAGAATTAATTAAATATAAATAATATTAAATAAAAAAAATTTCCCCATGGCCTCAACTGCAATGGGTAATCCGTGAAATTTCACTGCAACTTCTTGAGCCTCTTCTCTAACACCATCATCTACTTTATCATGACTTTGAAATAGACCCCAAGCTTCACCTTCTGTCAGTAGACCCAATGGGATAGTCTTTTGGCAATCCATCGAAGTACATAACTCTTGAAGACGTGTGGTGAGAAGAACTTTGCATCTTCTTGGACCTCTATCCCTAAAGGGATTTCATAATCCTCAAGGTTCAATGTAGCCCGTACGTCATCCAATATAATTAGAATTCGTTTCTTCTGAACTTTGTAATTTCACTGCAATTCTTCTTGCCCTTCCCACTTCAGCTTCTTCCTCCAACTTGAGTCCCAACAAGTTTGCAATTTCACCTTGAATCTTCCTAATATTGGAGTTTGAGAAATTGTTGTAATTATAACTCGATCAAATAGCTTTGATTCTTTAGCTTTCTTTCCAACTTCCTTTACTAATGTGGTTTTGCCTGAACCGCCCATACCCCACAACCCAATCATAGAGCTATCATCACCTTGCATTGCTGCCCATAGTTCGTCATGTGCCCTTTTTGTTGACTCAGAGAACATAAAATCTTTAGAAGAGTGATACTCTATATCTGGAACAATAACAGGATGGGAAAATGAATTGAAGTGATCACTCTTTGCATTTAAATCAATCATCCTTTGAGTTGTCTTAGCCGACTTTTTGCGCAGGAAATATCTCCCCCAAGTGGGACACCACCCTCGAAGGCAGCCATTGCTGGCCCTTAGTTCTTCCTCCAATTTCTCCACCTCTCGTATCAGGTTGTTCACATCTTTCTTCCACTTGTTGACCCCACCATCAATCCTCTCAGTCCTGTTGATGGCCTCTTGAACACGCTCCTGCTCCCTCCCTTGCTTCAGTTTCAGTTCCTCCTTCCTGATCTCAATGTTTCTAGTGATTTTGCTGACACAAAACAAATATTGTAGCTGTTGTAAAGTTGGATGCACCAAATATTTAGCAAGTTTTGCCGCTACCGACACTCCCACCTCTGCCACTTAGTATTAATAGCAACCTAAAAGGAGCACCATTCATCATTTTGAATTATTGAAGCATCTTAGGTACTTAATATTTCATGAAGATATCATCAAGATGAAAAGAATGATTTTTTTTTCCCTATCCAGAGTAAAATAAGAAATGATTTTTTTTTTCCTATCCAGAGTGAAATAAGAATTTGGTTCAGCTTTCTTGTTCTGATATCTCAAGTTTCTTTCGGCCCTAGCTATGTTCAGATATTAGAGTAACAAAATATAGTGTTTTATGAAAAGAAATCTAGACTGCAGATGTTAGGAGAAATAATTAGCAACTAACAAGCTTCTTATACGTTGAGAATTGAGAGATATCACAGTTAGATGCTTATGCATGGAAAAACAAATAGAACAATGGTAAACCGGCAGAAAAGGAAACATGTGAAAGAACTAAGCGGGAAAAGATGAGACTCTGAATCAAAAGAGGGATTTTGCTTCATATATACCTGTGATGAACTTACATTTTCAGTATTGACTTGTAGACTTTTCAAGAGTGAGAAGAACAGAATTTTTTTTTTTGGTCAAAAGAGAAGGACAGAAGGACAGAAGAACAGAATTTGCTCTGCGATGACCAGATTGGATTTTTTTACTTCTCACCACATCTATTGTTATAGATTGTATTTTTCTATCAGATCAGTGCCAAGATGAAACAGAAACAGGTGACACATGAAAGGCTGTGTGATAACGGAAATATAGAGAGTTAAGGAAGTATAACAAATAGAAAACAGTAATCAGAACCCGGGGGTGTGGTTGAGCGGTTGGGGCTCATCCTCAGTTAACCAAGTGTTGAGAGTTCGATCCTCGCCTTGGGCGTGGAAAAGCTTTAAAACCCCAGACCAGTTGTCCCACCCATCGAAGTGCCTACAAGCCAGCAAAGGGATTAGTCACCGGGTCCGCCGGTAGATACCTTGATGTTTCATAAAAAAAAAAAAAAAAAAACAGTGATCAGAAAAGGAAAGGCTAAAGGGATTTTGATGTTGATCCCAGAAAGTGCACAAGATGATTCAGTTGGTGATTCTGGGCTAGGGAGATGAACAGAATTCGACTGCAATCAATCACCACACTTTTCGTTCAGTTGATGATGATAGTGCTCTTTCGTTCTCCTTCCTTTTTTGCTAAAAGTGAGCAAGTTCCCATTGTACTCAAAATATGAAATCAAAATTGAAAAAATAAAATCAATCTTGCTTCCATTTTGTCGTTATTAACACCATGTCCCTACTGCTTGCTTTCCAGCTGCCTTTAGACCAAATGTAAAAGTTAATTAAATCCAAAAAAAAAAAAGCAATCTTATGATTTTTCTTTTAATTTCAGTTTGCATTCTTTTTCCTGGAAAATTAATTGTCTGTTATGTCGTTTTCTTAATTTGGTCCATTCATTTTATAAAGGATTTTTTAAGATTTTAGTCATCTAACCGGAATATCGTTAAGACTCAAGTGATGATTTTTTGTGACTCAAATTCATTTGTTTGCCTAATTATTGTGTACTTTATGATGATGATGATAAATTTAAGCAATTTTGCATATATGTATATACGTATACAATACATGTTAATTATATTCTAGCTTTCTCATGTATCGTTCATTAACCCTATATGATTAGAATACCAAGTAACATTAGTGCGAATTCTCTCGGAACTAGCTAGATCCCATATTCCATTCGGAAATCTTACCTCACACGTTAAAGTAACTTGGCGTAATAACAGATATGACCCACGTGGAAAGGAATGAAATTAGGGAGAATTACAATCAGGTTCAAAGAATGGAATTTAATTACATTAAAATCTATCGACAAGTGAAGAGTAAACAATTAAAACTTCTAAAATGGAGAATGACAACATGTTCAAGTTAGTCACTTGTTCTTAGGGTTTTTTAGTAATTAAATTTCTTCCTTAAGATTTCTTGTTAATTCTCCCATGAAATTAAAAAGTTTCTAAAAAAGAAAGACTAATAATGCATAAAGGAAAAGCAGAAAGTGAAAATTAATCATAGTGGGTTTCATTATTAATCCCATTGCCATTAATCTGCCTTAAACAAATGCAAGTGGCTGCTATATTTTATTTAGGGGTTAATATTTAGGGGTTAATCCAGGCATGTAAACTAAAGAACCAACACAAGAAACTGGAGGATCACAACATATCTAATCTAAATAATTAATTATTTAACGATCAGTAATCAGCCCTAAACCAGAGTACTTAAGAAAGCAACTTTTGACTAAAGTGAAATAACTTTTATTTTGCATAAAATTTTCAAGCAAACAATTTTAATATGGGAGAATGACAAATAAAGAAGGCAGAAGGATATCGCAATTTGGGAAACTCAAGGTTGGAAATGACAGAGAAGAAATTTTGAAATCTGAGGAAAATGACAAAAAGCCCCTTTGTTTTGTTTTTTTAAAGGTTAATGTCGCCGGTGCTGGCTGCCAGTGCCATGGCTGCCAGCGAAGTGTTTTTTGGTGACATTTTTTTTTTTTGCCATGTGAGAAATTATTTAAGGAATGTGATGGGGGTGAGATTTGATCTCATTGCCCCTTTGTCATTTGGGCCAACAAAAAGAAGATGATTATTGGGCCACCAATGATTTGTTAATCTTATAATACAAATATAGATATATAAGTTGACTCTTTTACTGTGACTCCAACCTATGATAATAATTTACCTAAAAATAGCAAGTCTTGACTGAAAAATGACAAATCTAAATTTGACATTAACAAAGTGTTTTTTCCTAATACATAACAGGAAATAACATGTGTATTAATTAAAAAAGATAACAATTTATTTAGGAATGACATATCTTAATTGGAAAATGACAGATCTAAACTTAAAATTAACAATATATTTTTTTCTTGATACATAACAGGAAATAATATGTCCATTAATTAAAAATGATAATAATTTATCTGGAAATGACAAGTCTTGATTGCCATGTGACAACAACTCATTTTACAATCAAGACTTGTCATTCACTAGTAAATTGTTGTTATTTTTAATTAATTCACATCTTATTTCATGTTATGTATATATCAGGCAAAATCACTTTGTTAATTCCAAGTCAAGACTTGTCATTTCATAATCAATACTTATCAATCCCAAATCAATTTTTTTCACTTCTAATTAATGCGCACATTATTTCCTGTTATGTGTAAGGAAAACACATATTGTTAATTTCAAGTTTAGACTTGTCATTTCCTAATCAAGACATGTCATTCCAAGATAAATTGTTGTCATTTTTAACTAGTGCATATGTTATTTCTTGTTATATATCAGGAAAAAAAACGTTTTGTTAATATTAAATTTAAACTTATCATTTTTCAATCAAGACTTATCATTCCCAGATAAATTGATGTCATGAGCTGGAGCCACAGTAAAAAGATCAACTTATATATTTTTTTGTACTATAAAATTAACAAATCATTAGTGGCCTAATGGTCTTTTTTTTTTTAATTAGCTCAAATGACCAAAGGGTAGTGGGATCAAAGCCCACCCCCGCTATTTTTCTCTAGTACTAATTTGTTAAATCAATATTTTGTCATCATCATAAAAAAGAGAAGAAAATGTTAGATTTTTTGCATGTTTTGATGATTACAAAACATAGAGAAGATTGTTTCGCGAAGATGAAAACGTATAGTTAATTGAAACAGTGAGGCAAAAGAATCAAATCAATGCACCGAAGATTGAAGAGTTACAAGGATCTATTTGGTTATGAAATTTTCAATGTAATTAAGAAATTTATAACAGTAAATCTAAAAGGTTTTCAAAAAGAAATTATCTTGTTGGAGTCAAGGTCTTCATAACTTAATCTTATCTGGTTTTCAAATTCATTCTAAGGTGAAGGTGCAAAAATACCCCTTATAATGTCCAAAAAGAGCACCTGGCACCATAAAAAAATATGGGAAGCAAAAATACACAAAAATATTTTAAAACAGAGCAAAAGTGCCACTTCCGTTAACTCTGACAAATGTCCATTACCTTATGTTGTGGGTCCCACCTAGTATCCGCGTGTCTAATGCTCTTCGCCTCTTCCCATGCGGTCTCTTATCTTGGTCAACTTAGTCTCTCATTCTCACCCTTCCTTTCTCTCTCTCATCCCCCCTCATAAAACCATTTTCACTTACCAGCTTCTAAGGATGTCAAAGGCACCGTCGCCTCTCTCCTCCCCATTTAACACTTTGTCTCTTCAGTCTACACTTCATGCCTCATTCCTTTCTCTCTCCCCCTCTTCCTCTCCAACTTACAACCCTGCCACCTTATTTTTTAAACCAACACAACAAAATAAAAGTCGAGTAGAAAAAACAAATAATGTGGAAGTCAAACAGCTATAGCATTAGGATGAAATGGAAGGATGTTGTCAACCACACCCAGGATTGAGCGGCGGCAAGCTTGGAGAGAGTAAGGATGTTGCTATTTTTAACGGTGACGACAGTGCCAGTGTTGTCAAAGGCACAATGTATAAGGGGGTAGGCATTGAATATTATGACACAGTCGATGTTGGTTGATGATAAAAGGAAGGTGAGGATGCAAGGAAGAGGACACGGTGCCGTAGTTGAGACTAATGGAGCAAGGAGTGGCACTGGCAAAAACGCAAGAGAAGGAGAAAAGGAGGTAGAAGTTGAGTGAACGGTTTATCATAGCTTCAGACGGGAGGGGGGGACAATGAGGCGTGAAGTGAAGAAACAAAGATGAAATGTTCAGTAAGGAGGAGAGAGGCAAAGTGGCTTCAAGAATGCGTAAGAGATTATAGAGGCTCCAGCCCGAGAGAGAGGAAGGATGAGAAGGAGGCAGGGTTGAGTAGGATGGAAGCACTTGACACGTGGGCATTGGGTGAGGCAAAAAATAATAATAATAATAATAACAGACATTTATCAGAGTTAACGGATGTGGCATTTTTGCTCTGTTTTAAAATATTCATTTGTATTTTTGCTCCCAATATTTTTTTATGATACCTGGTACTCTTTTTGGACATTGTAAAGGGTATTTTTGCACATTTTACCCTTCATTCTATTTACAATTACGTATTTTTGTGGACAATCACATCTTGTTTTTCATATTCTTGAAGGCTTGTTGACAAGTGGGTGTGTTTATCAACAAGCGCCTCCCCCCCCCCCCCAAAACCAAAAAAATATTGACAATCTCTTGTTTTTGTTATGAACAATCGCCTTGCTCTGTTTTGCTCTGTTTTGTGTTATTTCTTTCACAACAAAGAACATTGTAAATCTATCATGTCGTACTAGAGAACATAGCCATTCTCTATGTATTGACTTATGCCCAGTATTTTACTTGTCAAAAGTTAGTGAGAATGAACTGAACAACGCTTCCAAATATTAAATTGTTTTGTGGTTGGATATATATGTGTGTATTCGTAAATACTTTCTCTCCCTCGAAAGCTTTAACTTGAGAAGTTACATTGTTATAATATATCCTTTAGCCTGTAGATTTTCGCCCACAGCATTTTTCATACTGGGATTGTGTTTGTGTATAGTTGGTAATCTTAGTACTTTTCCTGAGCGTGCCTTACATTATCTTATTTTATGTTTATCTTCTCCATCTTTCTATTGGCAAGATTCTCGTCACATGCTAGGCTTCTATATATATGTTTGATGTACTAAATGCTGGTTTAATTACATGTTAACATGTAGTACTTTTAATCGTTAATATAAGAACTAAATAATTTATTTGTGAATATTGTCTTTCTCAAAATACTCTTATTAATTATATGCATTGTAACTACTTTTGGAGAAAATCCTTTAACATGTACAGTTACCTTATGAATTATTTGTGAAGGCAAAATAGATAAATATAGAAAACGAAAGGCATTGAAAGCAAATTTATTAATAATTCCGTACTGACATTGCACCGTTTTACACTTTAGGTAATCAATAAGTTTGGAAAAATAATTTAGAGGCAAATTTATAGCTTAACATTTAATAATAATAATAATCATCATCATCAACTTTATACCTAAAAATCTTGTAATATCTGATTCGCTTCAAAATGGATCAGGTTGGGTTTAGGATATCTCATTTTTCAAGGCTATTGAGGTGGTCAAATATTACAAAAGAGAGAATGGCTAAAAATTAAATACGTCATGGTATCTATTAGTTGAAATATTAATACCTTAATAATTAATTATTAATTAATCATCAACTTTTATGTGAGGAGAAGTTTCTAGTTTAAGAATATATTAATTGAAATTTACTCAAAGTGATAATTTTTTCTTAATTAATGTCACTTGGAAATCAAAATCAGCTCAAATATACCTTGTTTTTGCCTTGAATATGGATAGGCACAGGTGTTCGTTGAAACTCCAGAAAGCAGAAAGTATCACTTGTTTGTGTAGACAACAAACCAAAGTGTTCAAAAATAAAAATGAAGCAAATATTAAACATTGTAAGGCAACTATCACAAGCACAATTGCAACTCTTTCGTAATTTAATGCAGGAACAAGAAGCAGACACAATCTCAAAGCATCACCATCGCATTCATATCCTCCTCCGTCATAGTAACAGAAATTATCTTCATCGCAATAACCCCAGCCGACTGTACAAATATGAGAAAACTTTCATGTCAATATTACGTCTTTTCAAAAAGAAAAGACAGTCTTTGTAGGTGTGTGTATACATTTATATATATATATATATATAAAGGAAAACTAAGCCTAAGGACCACTAATACTAAATACTCATTATTGCATTTGTAAATTTATATTATTTGAGTATTAAATAATGTATAGATATGTTTTCAGTTGTAAATTCGCCTTATTTGAATGGTAAATATGGATAGTTACCAGCGTATCTGCCTTTCAAGAGCAGCAAGTGTGGTGTTGGAAAAGACAGGGCAATTCTTGATCAGAAAAAATGTGAGGTTTGGAAGTTTGTTGTTGATGAAGCCTTCCTCATGGATTTCAAGTTCGTCGCAATTATAAAGTCCTTTTAGTTCAGAGCACTCTCCAATCGTCATCTGTCGCAATTGTGGAAGATGATGTTGAGTAGAGGGCAGAGAGGGGAAGAGGCGTTTCAACTTTCTGCATCTAAAGACAACAAGAGTTTCAAGTAATGGGAAGCAGAAGGAACTTGAGGATGCATCTGGAAAGTGATGTTCTGATGACATCATTTCCTCCAACTCTTCACATTCTTTAATGCGCAGACTCTTTAAACATGGTAGGTTTCTGATCACGGTGCTAGAGAATATACACTTCAGTTTTCCACAATTAATCACAGCTAACTCCTCAAGATTTTGGAAGATGATGAAAGTGGGATCCTCCCATATGGATATGAGGTTGATTGAATCCTCCACAGACAAATGCTCTACTCTTGAAATCAAGATCATCCCTTTTTCTTCATTTCCAGCCAATGGTTCTTCTCCATTTGATGAAGTTCGAACATTGGAATCTTCGGTTGAAACCTGCGGAAACTACAGTTTCAATTTAAAAAAGACAAATGTTTATTCACATCAATCAAATTTAGTAGTAAAAGTTTTTTTTTGAAGACCTGGATTTAAAAAAGATAAGAAAAGTTGTAAGAATACCGAGCAAACTCCTTACTGACATACAAATATTTATACATGAATGTATATGATTAAACACACAATTATCCTTTCATTGTCAATTTATTTTTTTGGGTGAAATTTCATAGTCAAAATTTTGATATATGGTTGTACATGAAAATTTAAAAAGAATATCTTCAATGAACATTTAATTTTTTTTTTTTTCAAAAAACAACATGAAATGAAATCACATGTATATTCAATATTTTCATCTATTGTGCTCTGAGACTGAAAGGAAACCTAGTTGTGTACATACATCAACTATTGTTTTTATTCTTCATGTCGTTGAAGGTCTCTTTGTAATTTATAAGTTCCCTATTTAACTTATACAGTTGCAGCTAGCAAAACGATATTATATGATTGTAATCCAATATTAATCAAAGATGATATAGAATATTCGGTCATACCAATATTGTTCCCAATTGTTGAAGAGCTCTTCCCAAACTTGAATCCAAAAATTTGGGGCAGTTGCGTATGCTGATGTGGCTCAGCTGCCCCTGAAACTGCGACCCTTGACAAACACTCATCAAATTTGGCAAATTCGTTAGCCACACTTTCCTCAAGCTTGAAAGCACAATTGTCTCACTGTTGTCGTTGGCATCCTCTGCCCTACTATGTCCAAAAATCACCTCCAATTCCTCACAATCAGATAAGGTTAAGGAAGTCAATTTGGGAAGGCCTTTGTTGACAATAGTGCTCATTGAGAATAGAAACTTCAATTTTTTAATGTGAGTTGCTTCTAAGGAATGAACATATTGGAAGCTCAAAACTTGTGTGGGAACAAGACTTAAGCCGTTGGTTTCTTCTTGCTCTTGACCATCACCAATGACTCGCCAATTGTGTTCTACTATAGGACTTTGAATATCAAGCTCTCCAGCATTTAGAATAGAAAGTGGAAGATTGAGAGCCTCGTTGTTATTATTTAATTGGCTGCCTTTCAACTCATACTCCCTTACAAGTCTCTGCATATAAAAGAGGAAGGGGGGTAATGTATTATAAATTCCTTGGAAATGTCACGAAAAGACAAGAAAGAGATCAAAGTAACCAAAATCTTTACACTCTAGATGAGACTGGAGATTGTAATGCATTTAACATAATGTAACTACTTTGTTATGTCAAATGCTTCTTCATGTTTCACTACATTATGTGATTCCTATCGATCAGACTGTAGAGAAATGACATCTTTTATTTGGTATTTAATTTATTGAAGGAGCACAAGTTAACACATGCAATTCACAAATTTGATAGCTTTGATTTGTATGCAGCAGCATTTGTTTTCGAACAAGCTTTTATATGTAGATATGATCTTATGCAAGTGAGAAAATAATGAAGATATTATATCGGAGTTCATTACCTTAAATGAACAAAACATTCAGAAAAATAATGAGAACCTTTGTCAAAAATAGAAGCATTAAATATCCACCTAGCGTCAATTTATAATATTGCAGAATAATACATAAACAAGATTTGCAGTATGGAAAATGAAGCATTGAGAAATACAAATGCAGAATAATACTTACCCCTTTAGTCCAATTAATGGTTGCTCTCATAACTGGAAAAAGTTTTGGGCAGCCGTGAACCTTAACTATGCAAGACTCCCTTGTGTGTAACTTAAACCACTTAAACCCTTGGCAGACATTCACAAGTCTAGGCAAATTATTAAGTTCCACATATGCCATGTTTGGGAATGTAATCTCCCTTTTTTTGTCAATATCATTATCTTCACTATTTGAGCACTTGAAAATTTCTTCCATTTGCGAAGAATCTGATACGATTAGAGTGCATAGTTGTGGAAGCATCAAGGTAGCAGCATTGATCATGAAAGATAAAACAAATTTAAGCTTGTTGCACTTAAATATTTTCAAGCTTTTCAATTTTAGCAGAGAGGATTCAGAAATGGATGGATTCTTTTGAGTCTCTTCATTCCTCAAAAAAATTGCCTCCAACTCCTCACAGCGAGATATGATTACAGAAGTTAACTCTGGAAGACTTTGACAAATATGAGCAGAAAAGACAAATTTCAATCTTGTGCAATTTTCCAAAGCTAGTTCTTTAATGTATTGAAGTGTTGGAATTTGTACTTCATTCCTCAATTGATGGCCCTTAAGTTCCTGTAATTCCTTTGTGAAAGGCAAAAAAGAAAAAAGAAGGACTAAAAAGCATTAATATATTTACTAAGAAATTCTACATGTACATGAATATTCTTGGATATAGACTTAGTCCATATTTTTTTTTTGGTAAATTAAATCAATAAAGAAGGGGCACATTGCTTATATAAAAATGGAGTTCACAATATATAAGTCAATTTTTCATATATAAAAGACTAGTATTTTTAACATTTTTTGCAAATCAAATTAAAGAGCGATTGCGTACCATCTTTGGACAATCCCTCCACTCTATTATTTTTATAGATGGCCACCTTGGATGATACTTCTCCGAGCAAATTCCCACAAGATTTGGAAGACTTCTTAGGTTGAGATGTTCCAGAAAAGGAAGCACTAGCTGAGTCTCACCTGGATCCGGCAATGGTTGTCCTTCACTAGCATTTTCACCGAACACAGCTTTCATCTGAGGAGCATTTATTATGGATAGATGATGCATTTCAAACCTTTGAGCTAAAAAGACTGGGCATACATACTCTAAATTGCAACAATCCTCAATAAACAAAATGTTCAATTTCGGAAGTCTCGCATTCTCCCAAGTATCAGCATAACCCTCTCCCTTTATTACATGCTTCAATCCATTGCAACATTCTATTTGAAGCTCCTCTAAAGATAATAGAGTGCAAGCAACAGCTACAGGGATGAGAGACGTCAACCTCGGACAGGTGGAAATTTTGAGAAACTTAAGATTGCCTAAGTTGCAATCAGCAGGGAATAAGTGAAGCAATTGAGGGCATTTGAATAAACTTAGTCGTTCTAACTTTTGGAGCAAGCTAAAAGGAGAAGGACCACAATGTAGTTGTTTAAGATTATCCATATCTTTTAGCACTAACTCATCCAATCTGGGGACGATAGCATCTTCATGAGGAGTAGTTTTATCAGTGATGCATTCGATTTCTGAACACCTTTCAAGATAGAGTTTAGTTAACTGATTCATGCCTCCTGTAGCTTGGACAATATTAGGCATGAAACTTTTGCCACCTCCCTCAAGCCCGTAAAATTCAACCATTGTTGCTCTTCGTGCAAGATCCTTAATTGTTGCACTTAATATAGACATATTTAACTGACCTAAGCATAAGGATCTTGTGCCTTGATCATGAAATTCCAAGTACTTGCCATCCCCTCCAATTTCTATGTTATACCTTCTCAGTTTCATCAAAACACTGGGGCCCACAAGGTATTCATAGCAATTTGCATGTTTTGAGTGTGGAGAATGTTTGGAGACATACAACTCTTCTAATTGTGAGCAGCTTCTTATTACTTTGTAACAACATTCATCTATCCTACAACTTGACAAATCTAACAACTTCAGCTTGTTTAATTTTTCAATTCCATCTGGCATTCTTTCAAAACAACTACTTTGCAAATCAAGAATTTGAAGTTTTGTCAAAGTTACCACGAAAGAGATGTCACCTAAATACCAACCTTGCAATCGCAAAGTTCGAAGATTAGACAAGTGTTGAATTGATTGAGGTTGTAGCTCAATCATATGCCGACCATTCATGCATGTAATAATCAATGCCTTGAGTCCTGTAGTGCGTTCAAATGATGCATGTACTACGTCAAAGAGTTTCATCGAATGTAACAACAGAAACTCAAGTTGGGGAGCATCCAGTTGAGACAAAGATTGAAATAATCTACTATTATCATACCATGAAGATATAGCATAGCAATCTTTTATAACTTCATCAGCAATCAAGTTATTCCATTCTTTTGCATTGTTTACCATAATGGTACTATTCTCTTGAGTTGCTACCCATAAAGCTACATCACGAACCATGTCATGCATTTTCACATATTTTTCTTTCCCGAAGTTGACAGAAAACATCAACAATGAAGAGTCAATAAGAACATTTATAGCTGCTCTAACTTGGCTCCTTGCTATTTCAAATGAGTCAGCATCTTTGCATAGACCCAATCCAACTCCATATCTAAAAAGATCTTCAATTTTGATTTCATGATCTTCAGGAAACATGGCACATGCCAAGAATAACAACTTGGCCTCTACAGTTCTCAAGTAATCATAGCTTAACTTTAGACAAGTAAAAGCTTTATCCTCATCAAGTGGCTTTGAATGTCTTAACCTGTGCAATACTACATTCATCTCATCAAGTCCTTTTCTTCTTAAGCACTTCCCCATGGCTACAATTGCAATGGGTAGTCCCTTACATTCAGCGACAACTTCTTGAGCCACTTTTCTAACACCATCATCTACTTTACCATGGGTTTGAAATAGATCCCAAGCTTCACCTTCTGTTAACAAACCCAAGGAAATTGTTTTCTGGCAATCCATCATAGTACACACCTCTTGACGACGTGTGGTGAGAAGAATTTTACAGTTTCTTGGACCTTCATCCCTATAGGGATTCCCTATATCCTCAAGGTTCAGCGTATCCCATACATCATCTAATATAATCAAAATTCGTTTGTTTGAACTCTGTAATTTCAATGCAATTTTTCTTGCCCTTCCCACTTCAGTTTCTTCCTCCAATTTGAGTCCCAATAAGTCCGCAATTTCACCTTGAATCTTCCTAATATTTGGAGTTTGGGAAACTGTTGCAATTATAACTTCATCACATAGCTTTGATTCTTTGACTTTCTTTCCTACTTCCTTTACCAATGTAGTTTTGCCTGAACCGCCCATCCCCCACAACCCGATCATAGAGCTATCATCATCTTGCAATGCTGCCCATAGTTCATCATGTGCTTTTTTTGTTGACTCAAAGAACATAAAACCTTTAGAAGAGTGATACTCTATACCTGGAATAATAACAGGATGAGAAAATGGATTGAAGCGATCACTCTTTGTGTTTAGATCAATCATCCTTTGGGTTGTCTTAGCCAGCTTTTTGCAGAGACAATATCTCCTCCAAGTAGGATACCATCGTCGATGACAGCCATTGTTGGCCCTTAGTTCCTCCTCCAATTTCTCCACCTCTGCTATGAGACTCTCTACATCATTCTTCCACTTGTCAACCTCATCATCAATCCTCTCAGTCCTGTTGATGGCCTCTTGAACAAGTTCCTGTACCCTTCGTTGCTTGAGTATCAGCTCCTCCTTTCTGATCTCAACATTTCTGGTGATTTTGCCGACACAGAACAAATATTGCAGTTGCTGTAAAGTTGGATCCAATAGATATTCAGCAAGTTTTGCTGCTATCGACACTCCCACCTCCGCCATTCAGTATTAATAGCAACCTGAAAGGAGAGCCATTCATCATCATCAATTGACTAACTGAAAATTTCATTATGAAGAATTGAAGTATCTTAATTACATACTTAATGTTTCATGAAGATGTCATCAAGATGAAAAGAATGATTTTTTCCCTAATCCAGAGTAAAATAAGAAAGATCAAATGTCTTGGCTCAGCTTTCTTGCTCTAATAACAGGTTTTTTTGGGGCCTCTGCTATGTTCAGATATTAGAGTAACAAAACTTAATGTTTTGTGATTCTATTTTTCCCCCCTTGCAGATTGATGCAAAGGTGAAAGAAAGAAGAAAAAATGCAGTCTGCAATTGACAGCAGCAATTGACAGCATCTAACAAGCTATTCATGTTTTGAGAATTGAGAGACTCATTTTGCAATGTAACTTACACAACAAAACAAGTCTTATACTTGGGACCAGAGAAGTGTCATAGATATAAAAAAAAAAAAAAAGTGTTTGTGCCCAAATGCTTAGTTTCTCTTTTTCAATTTGTTATCACCTTCCTTAGCTTCTATAAATGTATGAAATTCAGATACTTTTTTCATTCTTTTGCTTAGGAAATGTCTCATTTTGAACAAGTGCTAGATTTAGTATATATTAAAATGCTAGGTGACTCATTTTGACTAGTTAATTAATTAAAATATAGTCAAAGAGAAATTGAGAGATAAGAGATCAATGAGGGAAAATGTGAAACATATGTTCCCTACACACTATTAGTATTATTATCTTTCGTGTGTATCAATCCTTCTCTAGTTATACTATACGGCTTTAGAATATTTAATTTGATTCAATTATATGACTAAAGCTAGAGAGATCATAGATGTATTCATTAAGAACAAAGAAATTAGTAAGTTACACTTTTTGAGAAATATATAATATTTTAAAAGATATCACAATGAAGTATATTAGTCGTTGATGGGACTTTTCAGGTATTTTCATTTTTTTTGTATTTGTACTTCTTCTTTTTTTTTTACCAAAGCTTGATAAATAAAATTTAAACAATTACTTTTTAAGCTATCTTCATAACAATAATATTGTTAATTTCATTAATAAAAAACGCGAGCATTAAAATTTTAAAAATTGAAAAAATATTTTCTAACATTAACGTATTAAATTTTTGCGAATAACAATGATGACATAAAAAATCATTATTTATTGAATCTAACAGTATTGGAGTTAGATGAACAGAAAGATAATTTATAAAATTAGTGAAGCAAATTGGAAAATGATATAACAGATAATTAATTTTCCAAATACATTAATGCAAAATAAAAATTCTGACGTTTCAAAAAAAACCATAAGATTGCCTTTTTACTTTAACTTTTACATTTGGTCCAAAGGCATGATTATATTGCTTTAACTTTTTCAATTTTGATTTCATATTTTCAGGACTACAATCTTGCTCACTTTTAGGGGAAAAAAACAAAGGAAAACGAAAGAGCACTATCTCATCCAAGCCAAGAATCATCAACTCAATTTGCGGAAGCTTATCTGGTATGAACATCAAAATCTCTTTTTCTTTGCCTCTTTAACTAGTCTTTCATTTTCTAATCAGTGTTTTCTATTTGTTATACTTGATTAAGGCTTTATCTGCTATCACACCCTGAGTTCTCAAAGTATAGATAAATTGGGTGCTTTCATTTTCTTTCAACTTGGCACTGATCTGATAGAAAAACACAATCTGTAACAGTAGATTTAGTTACTTTAGTGTCTAAAAATAGCTGCAAAAAGTTTAAGAGATATCTCATAGCAAGAAAGTTACAATAATTGGTCTTCTTATTTTTCATCAAGTTTACTGTTCAGTTTGCTCCTATATATTTAAGGATATATGAAGCAGTAAAAGATAGCCATGCAGTATCTTTATGGAATAAAATTTTCATTTTCAAATGCGATAAATAATAAATCGA
Source organism: Neltuma alba (assembly GCF_004799145.2). NCBI lineage: Eukaryota > Viridiplantae > Streptophyta > Magnoliopsida > Fabales > Fabaceae > Neltuma > Neltuma alba. The sequence goes on from NW_021633187.1 coordinate 127,310, forward strand.
TTTGCGCAACTTTTTTGGAAGTAAAATATGAGACGCTTTTACATTTTTTGTACTAGGGATCCCATGTTGGAATGTTATTTTTTTAATCTAAGAATCATTGAACTTTGCACCTACTTTTATATGAAGCATAGCACATTCTTCAAAACGGCCAAAACTATTATATAATCTCTCATATTGATTGGGGAAGACGTCTTAGTTAAATTAATTTATACAAAATTTCTTTAAAATGAAAATGTATTGAAAATTTACAGATAAGTCCGAATTATAAAATTGAGTTACCAATAAATCCTATATTCTGCAAATTGTCACAACTCACAAGATGACATGCCCATTGAAAGTGTTTAAATAAATTCAGGAGAGGGATATTGCTTCATACCTGTGATAGATGAAGTTACACTTTCAGTCTAGGCTTGGAGATTTTGGAGAGTAATCACAGAATTGCGCTGCGATGACCAGATCTGGTAAAATTTGTTAGAACTAGTATCTTATGAAATTCCTACATAGTACAAGTGGTAGATGTACTGATTTTTTAACAAGTTCGTTTATTAGTTTGGTAAACAAAAAAGGGCAAATAAAATAAAGCAAATCATTATTTTGAAAGTGTTTTGACTTGAGTTGACTAGATGCAACTCTTTTTCAGCGTTCAACGTATCTTCACTTATATGTAAATGTCTTCTATTTTTCATATAGCTGAAAAAGTGTCGCATGTGCCAAGAACAAGGTTTTTTTTTTTTTTTCTTTTGCCACTCATGCCGAAGATGAGTTGCACTTTGATCCTTAAACAAATTTCAAGTACCTTTAATTAATAAATATTTTAATGGGGGATTTTAGCAATTTTTCTACTTTATTTAATAAATAAATAAATGTAAAAGTGTTTGAAGAAAAATGAAAAAAATGTACTTCAATAAAAATAAAATGCATATAAAACATATAAAACTTAATGATTTGATTCTCTTCTTTTCTTCAAGCATCCTAAAAATTTTTGAGAGATAATATTAAAATATTTTAATAAAGACAGAACATGTGTGCTTGAAAAATCCTGAAATATTAACTTATTTAATGTAAAGCTATTTTTCTTCCAAACTAAGGAGCGCACCGTTTCAAGATCAAAATTCTATTCCACGAAGAGCAATCATTTACTGTCTTCATCTTCAAATATGTAATAGCAAGCTGATGATGAAAGAGGTAAATTTGTAGAATCTGAAAAATAAGAAAGATCAATCGTTGTAACTTTCTTGCCATGAGATGTAAACTGATTGCGGCTATTTTTAGACACTAAAGGAGCTATCGACTGTTTTAGATTGCATTTGAAAGAAGAACAAATAACAAATGTAGTCTGTAAGTGACAGCTCCAGAAAATGAAAGACTAATTAACGAGGGTTTGGTTTTCATACCTGAATTCGGTTTGAGATTCTTGGCTTGCAAAGTTTCAAAAACCAGATGAACAGAATTCCACTGCAATCACCAGACTCTTCATGATCTTGGTGAGTCGTCAACTTGGTTGGAAATCATAGTGCTCTTTCTTTCCCTCTCTAAAATAGAAAACAGTGATCGGAAAATGAAAAACTTGGAGGCAAAGAAAATGAGATTTTCATATGAGAGAATTTCAATAAACTCGGGTCGTCAGCTCGGTTGGAGCTAGGAGGTGATAAGGCTCTTTCTTTGTCCTTTCTAATGGACCCCAAAAATATGAAATCAAAGTTGATAAAGTTGAAGAAATCAGTGCGTTCCAGTTAACTGCTGGTACGAGTTTGTAATTCTTCTGATATTTACTTTTCTCAAGGTACAATTCTCTGAAATTTCAGAATTCTTATTTTGCATTTACTTGTATGAAAAATTAATTACTTTCCTTGTGTCGTTTTCAAAAGTTACATGAATGAAAGTGTGTGAGGGTCTGAGAGAGACTCCTAATGCAAAGAAAAGCTATTACAAAAAATTACTCCTTCCTCTGCTTATTACAACACATAATATTTTTATATCAAACATCATTATAATTTCTATGAAATAAATTTTATTTTTCATCAACTAAATTACTTCGAGTAATCAATCGCTTCAAATCTTGGCCTCCATCAAACAAGTTGCTCAGCTTTACAACTGCAAAGACAATATTATAATGAGATTATCTTGAAGGACATCACCTTTCTTTGTTAAATACTCTCTCATTTGGAGTAGTAGTAGCCATGCTTCGCTCTTTGTATTATCTAAATTTTCTCATTTTTATTTCACTTCAGTTCTATACTTGCTAGAATACTATCTTTTATTTTAGTATTATTTGATCATTTTTCCAACAAAAAGAAAAACTCTAATCAATCCGCAAGAGAGCACCGACGTTTCTATCTTATCTTCTTTGGGACCGAAAGCGTGCGGCTATTATTATAGTTATATAAGGTGACTGAAAAGATCAAGATGTGCAATTCTCTTCTCATTTGGACTTTTTTATTTAAGAGCATAAATAAATAAAACAATAAAATTAAAATCAATTTAGATAAGATATATACTAATTTACTCCTCCAGTCCTTAATATAGGAGCTAATTGGGGAGTTGATATTGGTCCTATATGTAATATTTATTTCACATATTTATTAATTTTTTCTCAAATTAACTCTATTGATATTTTTCAAATAATAATTGTGCAAGAGTGGGAGGAAGAGAATTAAGAAAGATGCTTAGGGTGTTTTAGAAATAACATATCACATTAAATAATTTAACTAATATTCTTAATCTACTCAAATTAGTTAATTAAATCTTACATTAAGAATCGGAAGAGTATTTTAAATGGGTCTTTCTTGAAGGGACTGCGTTGGGTGATTAATTTCAGAAGTTATTCTAAGTAATTTCTAATTATCATGACCAAACCTAAAATATTTTAAAACGACCTTTATAAATTTAAAATAGCATTCATAATCAATTTTGAAGACAAGATCTTGTAGCTCCCTAGAAAGATACCCAAACATCCATATAAATCATTCTAAAATCAATTATAAACCCCAAATCAAACATCTTTACAGTGCCTATTTGGATTAAATTTATAATTGACCATTTATGGCAAAATATTTGTTGTGCTAAAATTATTCATAATGGTAAAATATGGTTTTGAACTAAATATTGGTGAACCATAATCTTTTTAAAGGAGTTTCTGATAACCACTTGTCATAAATCGTAATTCAATAAAACCGATTTTATAAATTAATTTTATCTAGAGTCTATTATTCTGTCCGTTAACCCTTACCTATGCACTGAATCAAAGGAAAATGTACCTAAAAGCATTAAATCCAAATTGAAAAGGTAGAAGGCAAAAAAAAGGGGGGGTTCCAACCAATTATTGTTGGTTTCCTTTTTTCTTTTTTGACCCAAAATAAGCTATATGTAATTGATTAAGAAATTGGGAGATTCTTTTGGACGCTGTGGACCACATATTTAGTTGAAGACTTGAAGTTGACTTTCCTAACAGTCCAACTATTACCATTTAGTCTTCTTTTTCCCTGCATGCATCCAGTATCTCATGCTAGCCTCTTGTCATGGGAAACTCTACTAGTCCATACTAATATGAATTAGGGGGATGTGAAACCCTTATGGTTGCTACCTCCATCATCGAGGTTCAATATTCTTGCCTTCCCAAATCTGAAACTCAAGATTTTTTATTAAACTGAAACAATCTCCTTACTAGTTGATCCGAAGGCGGTTTACTTTGCTTTTTCATTTGTTGATTAATGACTTATGCTTTGGCTGTTGAAATTGAACTTGGGAATGAACTTGTGTTACCTCAAATTGTTAATATATTTCAGTTCATTGTTCCTCTTAATATTCTTTCTGGTTTATCTATAATTCGTTCACATTATGTTGGTGCATATATTAAGGGAGAGCACCTTTAATACTCCCTTCATCTCTTTTTATAAGCAACAACTATCATATCTTTTTGTCTTCAAATATAAGCAATATTTGCAAGTTATCTTAAATTTTTGTACCAAATGTCCTATTTTGATCCCATTAATTACTTATTTTAATACTCACTATATTTATTATCTCATTTTCCAAATCATCATCTCTCTCTATCACCCATGTTCTCTCTTTCACAGTCATCTTTGTTAATAATTTTCTTATTCTCTTTCTTATGCTCTCTCTCCTACATAAATAAGGGTATTTTGGACAAAGAACTTTCAATTTCTACACATATATTGTTTTTAACCAATTTTAACTAACTTTTTTTTAATCTATATGATGGAGTTCAATGTTACTTATAAAAAGAGACGGAGGGAGTACTAATTTGTTGCGTTAGAGTTTTTGTCATGATCAAAGAGGGGCAAAAATATTTGATTCTCATGTTTTGATGATTATAAATTAGAAGTCGGAGAAGATTGTTTTTCCAAATATATATATATATATAGTCTCAATAAAGTCCATGCATTTTCATAAACTGGAAAGTTAAATTTTTATCAAGATAAAATTTTGTATAGTCTCGATATTCATTCAATAAAAGTAAAAACGTAATTAAGACTCATATAATACTAATACTTGATAAGGATATCCTAACAACCACACCATAATTCCTAAAATCATATTAATTAATTCAAATGACAATTATGCGTCCTTGCCTTTGTTCTGTGGTAAAAACTTTTTTCAAAAAGAAAAAAAAATCGAACACTTTTCTTGTATTGAACTTCGCAAACTGTGTATTTTCCTTATCCGACTCTATCAATCCTCGTTGGACCACAAGAAGTTGTTATCTTATCTTCTTTGGGACCGAAAGCATGTGGCGGTTGTTATAGCTATCATAAGTTTAATATATGAAAAGATCAAGATGTGCAATTATATATTGCAAAATGTTGGTTTTGTTGAACATATCCAAACACCTCTTTATTCTAAAATCTATTTTTGAGCTAAAATATTTGTTTAATTGTAAGGTTTTTAAAGGAGCTCCTGCGTCAATTGTAATAAATTAATCGTATAAATCATAATTCAATTTTTTTATAAATCATTTTTATCAAAACCCTTTATTTCAGTGGTTAATCCAAACACACACTAAATCAAAGATAAACATGTACTCAAACTCACATATTAATTGACTCCATAAATTTAACATTTTTCTATTTTTAACTTACATAATTATGTCAACTTTGTCATAAACTTGTGCCTTCCATAAATTAAGTTAAACTCACGAGTTGACTTTTTAAGTTTACCATTTTTATAAAGTTAATCGAGTCAAGTATATATTGATAAAGATGAGCTAGTAAACTCAGATCTTATGAGTTCATGATCTAAGTTCACAAATTAAGTTTATATCTTTGCCATAAGTTATCTTAAATTTATGAGTTGACAACCGCACAGCAAATATGCATTGAAAAAAATCAAAGAAATAACACGTTGCAGCTAATTATTGTTAGTTTCTCCTTTTACTCGATCCAAAATAAACAAAATGTAATTCCTTCCCTACTCCACGAAGATGAATAAATTTGGACTGAGAACTTATGAACCACATAATTGAAGTTGCCTTTCCGAACAATCCAACTACCCCGAACCAGTCATTCTTTTATGTCTTTGATTTTTCATTTGTTTGTTGTTGTTGGGCTGTTCTTGTAACTTTGGATGCCCTTCACAATCCATGATGCGCATAAGTCAACCACTTTTCTTGTGCCCAAATTAAAGAAGGATCAACTCTAGGCCCAAAGCCAGCCCAACTCGAGGTAACATATACAAGAGCGAGAGGGTGGGTGGTCCTCGTTTTGAGCATGAAACTAAGTCCGAATGAGGGATATTGGATTTAATTGTTTTTCCATCCTTGGGGATTTAGCCCAAGCTCATATAGAGTTTCGCAATTTATTTAAAAATAAATAAAATTGAAAATTTTTTGATAGAAAAAATTTTAGGTTATAGTTGGGTACTAATAACTTACCAGGACTAGGGTATACTTTTAAGTTCAAAGAGTACTTATAGATATACTTATAAATTACTCATTAGTAAGGCCCTCACAAATTTGAACTTATAAACTTATGGATTAGAAGCCAATATTTCTTTGATAATGCATTTTAGGAAGTAGGAAGCACGAACATTACCCCAAGAAAAAAGATTTCCGTTGAAAATTTTACTTTTAGCGGTGACCATAAATATTGCTACTAAAAGTAATGCTTTTTAGAGTCATCACTAAAAATCAATTTTCAAAAGTGAGAGTTTCAAAACTAACTCCTAACATCGCCACTAGAAATTGTCACCGCTAAAAGAAGCTTTTAGCAATGACTATACATGTCCACTGAAAGCACCTTTCAGCGATGACCTTTTTTGTCATCACTAAAAGGAGTTGCTATTGAAAATCTATTTTAACTTTTTATTATTCTTTCAAGTTTTTTATTAAAAAAATCATATTTAGGCAATAAGTTTGTTTATTAATATGGTTTGTTATGACAAAATAAAGTATTTTTACATTTTATTGTGTGTGAAAGAGAAGGAGAGGGTTACAGAAATAATATGATTTGTTAGAGAGTAAGAGAGAGAGAGAAGGATAAAGGAATGAGTATGTATAAAAATGAGATATTATAATTGTGTGTGTGTGTGAGAGTTAAATAATCATGATAAAATTTATAATTAAATTTTATTATTTTTATATACTATTTTCATATTTCATAATTACAAATATAAATATTAAAATAAATAATACAATATCTTAAATAATTAGAAATAAAAAAATAACAAATAATATTGTATGGATTATAGTTTTTAATGCAAAATGGATATTATAAATAAATATTTTAATCAATTAAGAAAATCAAATACGAATATTTACTAATAGTATATTATTTAATAATATTTAATATAATACCCAAGGACACTTTCAATGACAACTTTTTTTATCACCACTAAAAGGTAGTTTTTTAATATTTTATTGCTATTATATATATTTGATTTTACAACAATTATCAACAAATCTATTCCATCTCAATAGCAAGAAAAAAGGACGCAGAAGGATGAGGTCAGGAGTTCGAACTATGGAAGGACCATATTTATGGTAATAATAACCAATTGGTGATGTGACACATCTAGGTGTGGACACATGACATAGGCAAGGCGGCAAGTGAAGTGGTGACACTTGGCGACCAACCGGCGGTCGATGGCCAACTGGTGATGATGTGGTAGTGGTCGATGGTGGTTCTAATTTCTCCAGTAACACTTTTAGCAGTGACTTAAGTCTACCACTGAAAGGGTCTTCAACGGCGACACATAAGGGTCATTCAGCAGTGACTTTTGTGTCACCATTGATAAGGTCTTTAATGGCGACTTTTGGGTCGTCACTGAAACTATACTTTCAACAGCGACTCTTTTTGTCACAGCTCATAAGTTTCATTGATAGTCACTATGGCAACGACTTGACTGTTGTCGCTAAAAGTTTTCAACAGCAGCTCCTTGACTTTCAGCAAGTGGCCGTTGAAAGTCAATTTTTTTTAATAGTGCAAGTAGGAGCAAATACTTCACCTTTCGTAAGTTGCAAGTAATAAAGTTTTTACAGGTTAAAAGAAAAAGAGTAATATAGTCTGTGTGGTTGGCATGAACTAATGAACTATCGGTCACTAAAAGTAGCCCTATCTATCCGAACTTAGTCCCAAATTTAGGCATAATGGCATATACCTTTAATACTACTTGCGGTTCTAATTATGAAAACTAGTTGACTAATTTGATAATATTAATTAAGAAAATAAATTAAGTTAGTTATTTGTAATAAATAGGTATTGTCTTTCCTAAAATTTCCTTGTTAATCAAGTTTATTGGTTAGAATTACCATTATTAGAAGGACTACCTTGAAAAAATACATAAATATAGGAGACAAAGTGGATTGCGGTCTTATAATTAGGACCAAAATAAAAGTCAAATAAGGTCTTATATTAAAGACTGGAGGTAGTATTATTATTGAAACATTATTATGTACTCCTAGCATGTTTCATAATTTATAATCTATCTAAATGAAATAATTTGAATCGAATACATCAAACCGTGTTTTTTTTCCGTTGGCGAGAAAAATCAAATGGAGTTTGAAACCCCCCAAAAAAACAAAAAAAAAATAAAAAACAAAAGATTTCCGGTCCTTAATATAAGAGCTAGTTAATTAATTTAAATAGATTATGAAAATTTGTTAAGTTAATTATTTATAATAAATGGGTTTTATCTTCCCTAAAATACTCTTGCTAATCATGTGTATTAGCTAGAATTGTCATGTGATGGAACTTTTAACATGTGCAATTATTACAAGAATTACTTTGAAGAAAAAAATAAATAAATTTGAAAAATAAAGTAGATTGGGTTCTTATATTTAAAATCAAATTAAATATCAAACTAACTCCTTATATTAAGGATTATAAATAGTATTTTTGAATACGTACCGTCTCACAATTTTCTTGAGGATGAAATACTATGGGGCAAAAATATCCTTTACCTCTATATATTATTATATTAATTTTTGGTTGGATCAAGTGTTGGACATGGTACAGCTCTATCGACTACAATCTGCAAGGCTAATTCTCACAATATTGTCATTTTTATTCGAATTAATTAAAAGAGTTCTTTCTCTTTAATTAATCTTTCCCTCCCATACGAGTGAATATGAGAGTTTTCTTTGTGTTTACCATCTCAACCTGGTAATTACTATATGCTGCTCTATTATTATTGGTTTTTAATGTAAGATCCCATTAACTAATTTGAGAAAATTAAAAAAGTTATTAAATTACTTTAAACTATATATATTTGTCATGTTTCTCTAAGCTAGTTGATCTTACTTATAAATTAATATATAATCTAATAATCCACATAAGTATTTTAAAAATATCATATAACATATGCTATAATTAAGTAATTTAATAATTTTCTTAATCTCTTCAAGTTAATTAGTTGGGTCTTATATATATATATATTAAGGACGGGGGTAGTATATCTATCACGTTGTATTAGAGAACATTGCCAGTCTCTGCGTATTGATTTCTGTTCGGCATTTTATTTGTCAAAACTTAATGAAAAAGAACGGAACTACGCTTCCAAATTTTTACTTGTTTTACAGTTGGATATATGTGTGTGTATGACTGTATTCTAAATTCTTTTTCTCCCTCAAAAGTTTTAACCTAAGAAGTTAAAATGTTATAATATCCTTTAGCTTATAGATTTTCACCCAAAGCATTTCTCGCATTAAGATTGTATCGCATGATAGGCTTCCATATGTATGTTGGATGTACTAATTGCCAATTTTATTACATATATGTTAACATGTAGTGCCTTGGATGTTTAATATAAAACCTAGATAACTAATTTATGAATATTAAAAAAATTAATTAAGTTGGTTATTTGTAATAAATGGATACTCTTATTCAAAATATCCTTATTAATTATGTATATTGTAACTACTTTTGGTAAAAATCCTTTAACATATGCAATTACTATATGAATTATTTGGACAAAAATAGATAAATATAAAGTACAAAATTGATTAAGTTCTTATATTTAAGAATTAGAACCAGAATGAATTTCTAACTAGGTTTTATAATGGGGGCACATTCGATACTTGTCATAATGATAAGCATAGATTGCTCATCTTAATATAGACCATCCAGATCAATTTTAAATGGTTTAAATTGAATTAAATTTTTTTATATATTTTAATTATTTTTTACTTTAATAGATACAAAATCTAAAAGATAATTTTATAATAACACTTATTTAAAAAAATAAATTGATTATTGATAAAATTACGTATTAGATCTGAACCATCCATATCAAATTTTAAATAGTTTAAATTGCATTACAGTAATAAGCACACAGTATTCATGGTTGTGCTGAATTAAAACCCGCCCGAGATAGTAATATTTCTCAGTACTGAGAAATATGTGCTCTGTAACTCTGGAGCTTGCGTGATTGTATTCCCCTCCTTTTTGTCGTTCAATACTTACATGTCTCAGGTTTACAATGGATGGAATCCTTTATTGATGCCTAATGGCAGCAAGATGATCTAACCATATGTGTGTGTCTGTGTGTCCATCTTGTACTTGATTTACCTTGACAATGATGAAGAACTATGGCAGCTAAAATCCTGATCAAAATGCAGTTATAGAATAAAAAATGACAAAGCCATTACTCATGAACTCGTGATGGGATGATAGTTATCAAACTTAGCTGTGGCCAATGATATGTTAAACATCTGAGGAATGTGAACCATTCCGGCAGGTACAGCGCCGCTAGAAGACGAGCTCTGGTATGATCGTGTTGAAGCTTCGAGGCTGATGGAGAAGATATTTGTTCGTGAAACAATTGAGAGAAAAGGGTAATTCTGGGGGGAAAAAGTTCATTGTTTTGTTTAGAGAAAAGGGTAATGCATAAATAAATGTTTAAAAGTAAATTATGTTTATATTTACAAGTTTTTGATTAATTTAATTATGTAATTTTATAAAAATATACAATCAATTTGCATTCAGTCTAGTTTAATTTAGGCTAAAGTAGATTTAATCCTTTGACTTTTGACTTTACAAGGAGTTTTAATTTGGTCTCTTAATTTTAAAAAGTATATTCTAGTCTTTTAGCTTTAAAATTATTAAAAAAATGATGATATTAAAATCTTGAATATTGATAAAACATTCTTAAAATACTAACATATAGAGTTTAATTTTTAAAATAACCAAAAATTATCATTTAAGCCTAACAATTTTAGGGTTAAAAGACCAAAGTTTAATTTAAAACATTCAAAAATGTAGAGAGAAATGGGTTGGCGGGTCATCATATATATATATATATATATATATATATATATATATATTGCCATCAATGAACATATAAATACTGGAACATGCATGCCATGATATATGTTTTAAACCTAATTTAAGAGATTTAACAGTGTTTAGGGGCCCAATAAGAGATCCACGGGCTTATTTCACCCAAAAAGAGGTGATCCACGGGCTTACTAATGGGCCGACGGATCACACAAGCATGAAAAGTGCTGCTTCCGAACCGAGGCATTTGAAGGTCAAAAGAAAAAATGTAGTAGGCAAAATATCTGAGAAAGAAACATGCTAAGGAAACAACTCAGTCTGCAAGTCATAAGATTTAGAAAACTTGCCTTTTTCTTAATCAATGCCACTTTAAAATAAACATAATTTTAAATATTATGCCTTCTTTTACTTGCAATTGGAAGGTTGCTAGTTTTATTCTGCTTATAACCTTAAATGGTTAGTGTCTACTCCTTTTTTTTTAAAAAAAAAAAAGAAACTTTTCTAAAGCATACTTCTATGATTCTCAAGACAAAACTATTCTAACGCAAAGATGGTCACTCCATTTTTAAGTCAAGGGACTAACAAGGGAGTGGACAACCTGCTTCTTCATATAATTCGCGTTTGAGAATATGATGAGTGAATGAATATCTCTTTGAATAAAGGGAAAATTCTAGAAAATGTCCTTGAAATATATGAAATCCCAGATTGAGTCTTGGAATTTCAAAAATGACAGAAAGGGTCAGTGACCTAATCTGTCATTTGTGAAATTAAGACCAATTGACAATTTTGCCCTTGGCTAAACAAAAGTGAGTAGTTATTCTCTACACAAATCTAGGTAACGCTTACAGTATTCTAGTGATTATATGATTGTAGTTAATAATAAGATACTTGATAATAATAAGATACCTGACTATGAAAAAATGAATAGTTATTCTCTACATGAATCTAGGTAATGCTTACATTGTTCTAGTAATTACAAAATTAGTTATAGTTAATAACAAGACACTTGAATATAAAAAAAATGAGTAGTTATTCGCTACACGAATCTAGGTAATGCCTAAACCATTATAGTGATTCCTTAAATCATTGTAGCGAATGAATACAAATGAGGGCAAAGTTGTTAATTCCTCTTCATTTGACAAATGACAAATTGGGTCACTGACCCTTTCTGTCATTTTCAAAATTCCAGGACCCAATCTGGAATTTTCCATATTCCAAGGACCTTTTCTGAAATTTTTCCTTGAATAAATTAAAAAGAAAAAAGATCAAACCATTCGGTTCAAGAAGGAAATTGATGAACCAGTTTGGTTTAGACATTAAATTGGATAGGAGTTGAACAAAAATCGAACTGGTCAAACTAGTGAAAACCTGTGTGAACTAGTTTGAATGATTATGTTGCTGTTAGTATTTTTTCTTATTCAGCTCCTGATATCTCAGTCACTATAGATTTGAATAAATTTTAATGATAATTTTGGGATCAATGAATATTAATTTTAGTTATTAAAAAATTGTAAAAATCAAAATTATCAATGTTGTTATACTTTATTATTATTATAATTAAACTATTGTTATATTTTCTTGTATTTTGTTATTATTGATTATTAATGTTGTTATATTTTATTACTTTCAATTAAATTTTGTTATTTTAACATGACTGGTTTAATCCCCAATTGATTCCGGTCTTACCAATTGACCTTTAAACCATTACCTCAACTGATTTAATATCTGATTCGATTTTTTGTTCCTTGCTTTAAATTCATTTCTCCTTATTTTCTTTATTAAACTTAAATTTGAAAGTAACATTAATTAAATCCAATAATATTCATGCAGGCAAAATTTTTTAATAATATTTATAGTCTAAACTCAATCTACTAAGGCTGTTCAATCAAAAAAAAAAATCTGTGGAAATTTTATTAATTCATTGATTTGTAAGAAGCATTGACATGTTATTCGATTCATCATTTTTCAGATCATTTCGGCTTAAATAAAAATGATTTGTGCATGTAGACAACAAAAAACCAAAGCACTTAAATAAAAATGAGACAAATGAATATCCCTTCTGCAATATTGACTGTATGCAATGCATCTTGAAGTGATAAATAGAAGCAAATGGTACAAATTATATGCCATCATCATCCTCGTCATCACCAAAATCTGTATCTTCGTTTTGTCGCTGCTTGACTGTAAAGAATATGAGAAATAAAGACACTATCAAAATCAATTTGCAGTAGACATTTACCAGAGTATAGAAAGAATGAATCTGAGCAAAACATGAAGCATGTGTTAAAATAAACGTTTAATTTTGTTGTTCTTCCAAAAATTGTATATCAATTACTATATCTGATACTAAATATAAGACTTAATTTGTAATGTAATCTTTATATTTAGAAATGGACGTAGTACATCTTTTGAGAAGAAAGAGGATCACAGAGGAGGCAGTATATAAATAAGGAAACATTAGGCCTAAGTCCCCATTTTAAAGTATAAATTGTACTACGAAATAGATCTTATATTAAGAACTAGTGAAGTATAAAACTTTTGTAAGGTGTGCTGTGCCAAAATTTCTAAGTTGAGCAATTAAAGAATATAATACCAGTAAAGAAAATAAGAAATTCTTAATATGGGTAGGTGTGGATAGTATAAATGTGCATACCTTTGAAGAGCAGAAAGTGTGATTTTGGAGAAGATGGGACAATCCTTAACATGAAGATCTATCAGCTCTGGAAGTATGTTGTTGTAAAACCCTTCTTCTTGGATTTCTAGTTTGCAACTGCAAAGTCCCTTTAGTTGAGAGCACTCTTTAATCCTTAGATATTTCAATTGTGGAAGAGGTTGAGAAGAGGTCAAAGAGGGGAAGAGCCATTTCAACTTTCTACATCTAAAGACAACCAGAGTGTGAAGTTGTGGGAAGCAGAAAGAACTTGGAAAGTGATGATGCTCTTCTTCTGATGACATTATTTCCTCCATCTCCTCACATTCTTCAATGCTTAGATACTCCAAACATGGGAGGCTTCTAATCACAGTGCTAGAGAAGATGCACTTCAATTTTCTACATCCACTCAGACATAACTGCTTAAGATTTTGGAACATGAAAAAACTGGGACCCTCCCATACATATATGAGGTCATTTGAATCCTCCAAAGACAAGTACTCTGCGCTTGAGATCAACATCATCCCTTTTTCTTCATTTACAGGCAATTGTTTTTCTGCATTTGATGATGTTTGAACATTTGAATCTTCTGTTAAAACCTGCAAGAACTACATTTTCAATTAAAAAAGACAAAAAGAAATCTGGTATAGCTAAATATAATACAGAATATTGATTCATACCGACATTATTGCCAATTGTTGAAGGGCCCTTCCCAAACTTGAATCCACAAATCTGGGGCAGTTGTGTATGTTGATGTTGCTTAACTGCCCTTGAAACTCTAACCCTTCACAAACACTCATCAAATTTGGCAAATTTCTTAGTTCTATCATCCTCAAGCTTGAAAGCACAGATGTCTCACCATAGCTGGCATCCTTTTCACTACCATGTCCAAAAATCGCCTCTAATTGATTAGCCTCACTTATCCACAAAGAGTCTAGCTGTGGAAGACTAATAGTCATGGACATAGAGAAGAGTCTTTTGAGCTTGTTGCACCTCTCAACCACCAACTGTCTTAATTCTGGGAAGCAAACTTGAACATTGGACATGATTTGATGTTCCTTATTTTCCGTAATTATTTCCTCTAATTCCTCACAATCAGCTAAGGTCAGGGAAGTCAACTTGGGAAGGCTGTTGTGGACGAAAGTGCTCATTGAGAACAAAAACTTCAACTTTTTACTATGAGTTACTTTTAAGGAACAAAGATATTGGAAGCTCAAAACTTGTGTGGGAACAAGACCTCCTAGCATTTGTTGCTCTGAGTTGTTGGTTTCTTCTTGCTCATAATCACCAATGACTCGCCACCGGTGTTCAACTCTAGAAGCTTGACTATCAAGCTCTCTAGGATTTAGAACAGAAAGAGGATGATTGAGAGCCTCGTTATTATTTAATTGGCTGTCTTTCAACACATATTTCCTTATAAGTCCCTGCACATAACATACAAGTGAAAGGTATCATGAGAAAAATTCGTATCGTATTTGTGTTGGCAGCACCGAGGTAGTCACAAGTTGATAAACTAAACCAGATTTCATATGGTTTGTTCCCTGCATAATAGTACATTCGATGTAGATTACAAAAAGAAAATAAAACGCATGTGAAGATTGATACATGTGAAGAACTACAAAGGAATATTGTATTAAATGTAGGATCATTTGTTTCCAAAGCAGCTTTCGCATGTAGATTTCAAGTGCATATGCATGTGAAAGGAATGAATGAATTAGACTGGAGTAGCGAACAGAACATTACAACAACCAAAAAAAAAGAGAAACAAAAATACAGAATATTACATACCTCTTTTGACCAGTCAATAGTTGCCCTCTTAATTGGCATGAGTTTTGGGCAGTCATGAACCTCAACTCTGCAAAACTCCCCTGTGTGCAACTTAAAGTTAAACCCTTGGCTGATCATATTAACAAGTCTTGGCAAGTTCTTAAGCTCCATATGTTTCATGCTTGGTAATGTGAGCTCCCTTTCACTGTCAATGTCATGATGTTCAATATTTGAGCACTTGAAAATTTCTTCCATTTGAGAACAATTTGATATGATTAGAGTGCTTAGTTGAGGAAGTATTAAGGTACCAGAAGCACTGATCATGAAAGATAAAATGAATTTAAGCTTGTTGCAACCAAAGATTTTCAATCTGTTCAATTTCAGCAGACAAGATTCAGTGATGGATAGATTCTTTTGAGTCTCTCCATTCCCTGAAAAAATTGCCTCCAACTCCTCACAACAAGATATGGTCACTGAGGTTAACTCTGGAAGACTTTGATAGATATGAGTAGAAAAGACAAATTTCAGTCTTGCACATTCTCCCAAAGTTAATTCTTTGAGGTATTGAAATGTTGGAATTTCTATAGTTGGCAATAACATGTATTCTTCATTCCTCAGTTGATGGCCCTCGAGTTCCTGAAAATCCTTTGTGAAAGAGGAAAAAAGGGAAGAAAATAAAAATGAAAACCAGTGACATATGTGCTATAATATGATAAATAATCGAGATTAATTAAAATTCTATATGTAGCTGTGTTATTCTTGCATGGACTTAGTCTATCAGTTATTTGGAAAATTAAACATATAAAGATCAGCCACATCCATATATAAGAAAATGGACTTTACAATGACGTATATTTATTGTGGGCCGTAGAAATGATGAATAAGTCGAATGACCAAAATATAAAATAACAAAATGCATATAATGGCTGGATTATCCATAAATATTTTGTAAAGACGGCGATGCCCAACTTCTATTAAGGGCCTTCGTTTTACTTGAGGAAAAAAAAGGTGTTAGGAAATTTTTTATCAGCATGCAAGGAATTTTTTTAATTCAATGAATGGAAGTCAGTTAATTCTCATTAAGTCCCGTATTAAAATTATAATTTTAATCATTCTCCACAATAAATTTTGACTTATATGTCAGTTATAGTAATTGTCCAAAAATTTTAAAAAAAATATTAGTGTTGTTAGTTTAGTTTAGAAAAGAAAAAAGAAATCCATAGTTTAATTAAGGAATGATGAAAATTATAACGTATGTTTTTTTAATTGCTATTGGTAATTGCATATTGGGTTAATGTGCAAACATGCTCCGAAAATTTTCACTCATAAGCAATGTTGTTTTTGGTACAACAACAATACATGCAAACCGATTGATCGGTCAAGGTAAACTTCCTAACTCTCATTCCATCCTTCTTTTCCTCTACTGCTGCATTTTTTATGAGTTGTTGGGGGCTGAAAATATGGCCTTAAAGAGGGAGACCGAAGAAGTTGGAATGATAGTGTAACAAAGTGATGGGGAAGGTTAGGACTTGACTAATAAAGCTTGTCTTTTAGCTTGCATGCTGAGTATGATGTTTGGGTGGTGATTTTTCTGAAACAGGGGGTGATTGGGTTTAGAAATCATGTGTAGATGATACACTAAAGCTTGTGGGATTGATTTCACTACTTGCATGTTGAATATTGGTTCAGGGGAAGAAAGTTTCGAATGTGAAGTTTTTGTTTCAGGAGAGTATTATTCAACTTTGCTTATGGAAATTGCATGAGTGTTTAAATGCTAAGTTATATGAATGTTAATTAGTGTGTGAGGATGGAAGCTTCATGGATTTAAATTTTCAAGGCTGAAATGTATTGAGAACTTGCTGTTTGAAGTTCCTAAATATTAGATAAGCATTTTAGATTGTTTAAGCATGCCCAAACACTCCAATATGATGGAAAAACAGTAAGCTTGTACCTGGAAATTCCCTAAATTCAAAGAAATGATGCTAAAATCTGAAATGTTATATATATATATATAGTTATATATTTGCTGGGGCTGTAGGTGTATAGCGTATGAAGACTATGGTTAAGTGCTGATAAATATACTAATATAGGTAATAATGGTACTATGTGCCTACGTCATACTTGGATATAAAAAGGATGGGCTAAGAGCAATCTAAGAAGCTGGAAATTTCCAGATTTAAGGCTGTTATTCAGTTTTCATTAAAACTATGATTAGATCTTTCAAAATAAGGAATCTAACACTGCTAAATGATTCATGAAAATGAGTATTGGTACTGTTTGTGGTGTGCAGTTAGAAGCTTCAAGAGCCCAAAATTTTAAGGCAATAAAATGGTACCAAAAGCTAATGGACTTGCATTATATACCATTGGTGTGATGTATGAAAAGGAATGCTCGCAAAATTTGGATTTGGACACATGATTTTAAATCTGGGAAAAATTCAGATTAAATTGCAAAGTTGTTCAGAAGTTTAGAAGATGATTAAGTGTTCAAATGAGACGATACTTGAGTTGTTTAAGTGCTATGTAAATGGCTGATGATGGATGTCTACTATGTGGAAATTTTCATGACTGAATGAAAAAATAGCTACTGTTTTAAAACTCTATAATAATAGAACAGTATGATTTTTAAGCCTCCAATATGCTAGGATGTACTGAAGACGATGAATACCATTTAAATGTAAATTCTTGGAATAATTAAGGGTGGAAATAGCCACTGCTTTAAAAATGCAAAAATAAGGAATAAGTGTTTTAAATTTTTTAGCTACATCTAAGACATAGTTTAAGGTTTTCATATTATGATTTAAAGCAATGAAGTTGGATTCATGCTTTTTCTTTCCCTACCCTGTTCGGCCAGCACTATTTGAATATGAAGAAGATGAGTTATGTTAGATTTAAAGATTCCAATGGATTTAGAAAGTAAAATTATTTGGGGTAGTATAAGGAAAGATTTTCCAAACATAAGTTAGGAATTAGAGAAACAAGTTAAAGAGTCAAATGAGAGTTTGGGAATGGGAAAGATTTATGATGAATGGTAATGTACCCAAGTTAAGTATTAATTTGTTCCTATAAATGTATATATTAATTATTGGATTCAATAATTCCTATCAAAATTAAGGAGGAAGCAAAGCTAAGGAAGTTCAAGCAAGAGGATGTAACTTGGAAGAAGAAATAAAAGGTAGTGAAACTTATTGATTCTTATATAGTTTGCATTTGGTTGTTTGCATGTTTATTTGCCATGCATGTCTTTAAACATGTAATATCCTTGCCTGAGTTGGTACTGTGGCCATGTGTATTTGCTTATAAGGTATTGTTCTAAATTACATTGGCTATTTACATGCTTGACTAATTACTATTGCTACTGAGATTCTCTCAAATCTCACCCCTCTTCTTCCATGTATCAACAAAGTAGCAAGTTCCTCAAGAGAAAGGCAAGCTTATAGAGAAGATCTGGAGGTGGAGACACCAAAGAAGTTTTTAGTTGTTGTCATATAAGTATTATTTTGTTGTTTTATACTTATAGTATTTGGTAGTCATGTATGGCTATGGTTTTGTACATAAATATATGTAATTATGTAAGGAGAATGCGGGCAATATACACCTCCATAAAGAGGAAAGTAAGGGCTTTTGTAGCCAACAAGTGAGTGTCATATGCTTTGATGGCTGGATGGTGGTAAAGTAGAGGTAATAATAGCTAATTATATTTACTTGTCTTATAATGTAAGGGCAAGTGTATGCCGCGTGCGTGCCCAGGGATAGAGAAGTTGCTCAAGTAGAAGAATTTTGTGTTGATTATTTGCTAAGTGTGGGGCTTAGCCTGAGTCTTAAGATAATTTTACCAATTTTATAAAAGGGTTAAATCAAGTACTTGAACCACTAGACAAGGTCCATTGAAAGTAGGTTTTCGACAATTTAAAAAATTTCAAAAAATCTCATTTCCTAAACAGGATCAATCCTTGTGTTTGGGAAGTGTTTTCAAAAGAAAAAAAAATTCTCAAGATGAAATATGGCTTTTAGCGGTTTGAAATCATCTAGAATAACCTTACTGGTGTATAAAGATAAGGTGTTATAGAGTGTTACATTTTAATGATAAGAGGCAACATAGAGGCAACCTTAAACTAAAAAAAAAAAAATTCTGAAATAATATTGTTCCTGAGTGAAAATTTTTGAAATAAATTTATACCTAAACCCTTGCATTTCCATTTGCATAATATATACGGTTGTAAACCAAAAGTTGCCATAAGTAAAAAGGTTGCCATGAGTAATTGCATTTTTATTTTCTTAACGCGGAGCACTTCTAAACCAAAAGCAAAGTGAGATTCAAATATTCAAAAAGAATAATGCATGCCTTGAGATATTCTAATTTCATTTCTTATTTTTAATTACATAATGTGAATTGACTAATTGACCTGATCATCTCTCAATATGTATTCCCATGAACAGTATTTGCTATTTAAAGCATGCTCAAAGAACATTAATCATGTCAACAAAGATATTTTTTATATGAAAATCTTTTAATAGTTTTTAACATTCTTGCAAATCAAATTAAAGTATGGGAGAGTAAATGCGTACCATATTTGGACAATCCCTCCATTCTATTGTCTTTATAGATGTCCATCTTGGATGACAGCTCCCTAAGCAAATTCTAGCAAGATTTGAAAGACTTTCAAGCTTGAGATGTTCCAAGAGAGGAAGCACTATCTGGGTTTCATATTGATGATGCATTGGTTGTTCTTCACCACCGTTTTCTCCAAACACAAATTTCATCTGGGGAGCATTTGCTATGGATAGATGCTGCAATTGTACAAATCTTTGAGCTAAAAAGACAGGGCATACATATTCTAATTTGCAACAATCATCAATAGACATTATTTTTAATTTTGGGAATCTTGAACTCTTCCATACATCACCATCACCCCTCCCTTTATTACATGCTTCAATTCACTACAGCCTTCTATTTGGAGCTCTTCTAAGGATGACAAAGTGCAAGCAGCAGAGATAGGGAAGAGATATGTCAACATCGGACAATTGAGATTTTGAGAAACTTAAGGTTGCATAAGTTGCACTTAGCAGGGAATATGTGGAGCAATTGAGGGCAATTGGATAGAGTAAGTCTTTCCAGCTTTTGGAAAAAGCTACAAGGAGAAGGACCATGATATAGTTCTTTAAGATTATCCATTAGTGTTAGCACTAACTCATCCAATTTGGGGACAACCACATCTTCATGAAAAGTAGTTTCGCTGGTAATACATTCGATCTCTGAACACCTCTCAAGACTGAGTTTTAGTTAACCCATACATGCCTCCTACAGCTTGGACAATATTAGGCATGAGAGAGTTTGCTGCCTCCCTCAAGCTCATAAAATTTTATTGAAGATGCTCTTTGTGCAAGATCCTTGATTGTTGCACCTAATATAGACATATTTAACTGACCCAACCATAATGATCTCGTGTCTTCATTCTGAAATACCAAGCCTAAGCTATGCTCCCCAATTGCTAACTTATACCTTGTCAATTTCATCAAACCAGGGGGGGCCATAAGGTACTCATAGCAATTTTCGTTTTCTGAATGTGGAGAATGTGTGGAAACATACAACTCTTCTAATTGTGAACACCTTCCTATTACTTATAACAACATTCATCTGTTTTACAATTTGACAAATCTAACAACTTCAACTTGTTTAATTTTTCAATTCCATTTGGCATTCTTTTGAATTTACTACCTCTCAAGTCAAGAATTTCAAGTCTTTTAAGGCTTACCACAAAGAGATGTCATGTAAATCCCAACCTTGTAATCGCAAAGTTCGTAGATTAAACAAGTGTTGGATTGATTGAGGTTGCAGTTCAATCCCACTCCAATAAGCCATGCACATAATAATCAATGTCTTGAGTCCCTTAGTGCCTTCAAATGACACATGTGATATATCCAAGGGCTCTCTTGAACATACAATAGAAACTCAAGTCTTGGGGTATCTAATTGAGAAGAAAATTCAAGTAATTTGTTGGTGTCATGCCAAGAAGATATGGCATAGCAATTTTTTACCGCTTCATCAGCAATCAATCCATTCATTTCTTTTGTACAACTTACCGTAATGGTACGATTCTCTTTAGATGCTTTCCACAAAGCAAAATCACGAACCGTATCATGCAATTTCACATATTTTTCTGCATATGTGTTGAACTTTGGTGAATAGTGCATCAACAATGAGGAGTCAATGAGATAATTTATAATTGTTGTAACTTCGCTCCTTGCTATTTCAAAAGAGTCTACATCTCTACATAGGCCTAATCCCACTCCATATCTGAAAAGATCTTCAACAACAATGTTATGATCTTCAGGAAACATAGCACACATTAACAACAACAACTTGGCTTCTGGGGTCGCCAAATAACCATAGCTTAATTCAAGACAAGCAAAAGCATCCCTCACACCTTTATCCACATTGTTTGGCTTCGCATTCCTCAGCCTATATAACATAACATTCATCTCATCAACTCCTTTTCCTTTCAAGCAAGTTCCCATAGCCACAAGTGCAATGGGTAGGCCTCTACATTCCATTGGCAATTGCTCGTGCCATAACTTCTTTA
>NW_021633188.1:0-34170 GCF_004799145.2 Neltuma alba
GGTCAAACCCAAACTCCGTTGCATGCAACTAAATCATTCATTCATAATCCACTGGGCCTCCGAGCCTCTGGCTCGGGTAACAACATACATCAAAAGTAGCCCATCCATTAGTTTTCAACCATGTAACAAAGTTTCATAACACAATAGAAATGGCCTCCGGCCAACTAAAACGAGGAGATAACATATTCTCCATTTACAATAAGGCCGGGTAATCAAAATATTCAAAGGACCCTAACTGTGGCAATATACAACTGTTTCATACATAAAAAAGGCTAGAGGCCTAAAGCTAACCAAGCTCAAGCCTCTGTGTCTCTTCCCGAAGGCGCACGCCTAGAAACTTCACCTGAAAACTTGTAAACCACGGGGTGAGACAAAGTCCCAGTAACCAACCTTTCCAATACTAGGTACTACTAAATAGTGCTCGTGAGGTGTCAAGTGGGGAAGTTCACAAGTGATATGATAACAAGATAGCCACAACAAGTTATGCAAGTGCGATGATGCAATTCCCATCAACCATATCCCTCACTTTGGGGGATTTTCAGAAGCCGAACCCGGCCTATCCCTCACTATGGGGGACTTAAGGAGCCCTAAAAGGCCTATCCCTCCCTCACTCTGGGAGACGTAGGGAGCCAAAAGGCCTATCCCTCACTATGGGGACGTACTGAGCCATCCATCATGCATTAATGGAGGCCTTACCACGTGGTAGTAACTATCAAAAACTCTCACCAATTCCCAATTCATTCATGCATCATGCTCAAACCATAATCAAATAGTAATTGACCATTTCATAAGTAACTTCATTCAATGGCATATCCTTCACAATTTCAAGATTCATTCATCATCAATCGAAACCCCACAAGACGGTTTTCCTTTTTATATACAACATACAGTTTGAACATAATTACTACTTGGAGCACAAAACATAAATCTACTCACAATACCACGGAAGCAAGTACTAGGATTGGAAAGTGGTTAGCTCTCACCTGAGCAAGGAATAACACCAACGATATGGTCTGTGCACCAACAAGGCTCACAACCGGTCACAAGCACACACACACACAACACTATCATATATTAACTTTCAAACTAATAATGTGGCCAAAACAACACTTGGGGACACAAAATTCCTATCTCCCATCAAAAGCTCTACCCAACTCAAAGGGTATAACTATCAAGGCAACACTCCATGGTCATACCAATCCATTAAAACCTTAATTCCTTTCCAAACATCAATTAAAATTCAAACCTCAAGGACCCACTATAGGAACTCTACACAAACAACATCCCATTTGAACAATTGAAGTTCTAACAACAATCCAAACCGATTAAACATCCAATTTAACCCTCCTTAGCATAACCCAAATCACAAAACTCAGAATCAACCTCTACATTATCATCCTCAATCCCAATCTCCCATCTTCCCATTTCCATAAACCCTAACTCCAAAAATTCAAGATTCTTTAAATCCAAAAAAAACTACACCGATTAAATACTTAACTAACCTAAATCAATCAATAAACTCAAAACAATCGGTCAAAAACCTCAATTCCATCACAACCTAGAAAATCCTAGGTTCCACCATAAAATCCTTAAAAATTCAAGAAGGAAAGTAGATTAGAGGTTAAAATCACTTACTTGAGGTAATGGATCCTTAGAAATGTCTTTCCCAAGCCTCAACACCGAAACCCTAGAGCTCCTCTCTCCTCTCTCCTCCTTCAGATTTTCTAATTTTCGCACACAACTGAACCCTCCAGCGTCTATATAGATTCGACACCTTTCGTCGCGGCGACGAACCCATATCTTCGCCGCGTGAACTAATCCCGAGAGGGATTACTCGCCTGCTTGAAAACCCGACTTCGCCGCATCGAACTCCAATCTTCGCCGTGGCAAAAGCTTCCCGAGAGGAAACTCTCGCTCGCCCAGAAAAACTTCACTGCGGCATGCCCTAACCTTTGCCGCAGCAAAACATTCTCGAAAGGATACTCTCCCCTGGAACTCCCAGTGTGCCGCGGCGAACATACCCTGAGAGGGATACGTTCACCTATTCCTCCAACATACCTCAAATCCAACCCAAACACCAAGATCAAGATTAAATTGCTAATCTATCCTTAAAATCAACCAAAAGAGGCTATTAAAACCCGATAAAACTCAGGATGTTACACTTGGGCCCAATGTCTAACAACCTAAAGAACAAGCATTAGAAGCATTAGAACTAAAGGTGTAATTTTTGGAGTTTAAACCCCTATGTTTTGGCCAACCTTAGTCCTTAAGGAAGGAAATTTCTTTTCATAATCCAAGTCCATATTTGGATTCATGTAAGATTGACCTAAGAAAGAATTTTTAGGGTTAAGGAAAACAAAGCTCCAAAATTCAAATATTAAGGGGTTAAGGGTTACTTGATTATTATTGCCTTTGTTTTTGTGTGGTTTGGTTTGTAATATGGCTGTCCTTTTTATGGATTGATGTTAGGTTTTGATATTTATGGAGAAGAGGAAGAAGATCAAAGAACCAAAGAGCTTTTGGAGCAAGGTAATAAGACTTAATTAACTACTAATATTGACCTTGCATTGTTTATTGTGGCATGACTACTTGCTATAATGTGGTTGAACTATGATGATTGTGATTTGGTTGCTCCTTGCATTTTGTTGCCTTGGCTGTTACATGTTGAGTTGCCTATTTATAAGAGGATTAGTTCTCCTATGGTAGCTAATGTTGAAATGCTTTAATGATGATGCATGTTTGATGTTGTGGTTGATTATTCTTACTACTGGGATTTTATTGAAGTCTCATCCCTCCCAAATGTAATCTAAAGTTTTAGGGGCTAAATTATCCAAAGGGAAGATGTAGATTCAAGGGTAATTATGGTGTTAAACCATAAAAATCATTTGACTTTTGGTTATATATAATTATGTTACATGGATGCTGTAACCCTAAGTAGACTATCAACTTGGAGCTGCGTTTTGATTAAGTTACCAGATGAATTTAACCATGAAATCTGGTATCTTATATATCACATCCTGATCTTTAAATTGATAGGTAGCACGTTAAAATTGTATAACTGTGCGATTTTTGGTGATTTTTCAAAGTTAAGGTTCAAAATCTAAAAAGGATTTTTTACCAAAGTAATAGTGTAACTTTCCAAAACTTCTAGCACTAATTAAAAAGGAATTGGTTCACAAGATTATTTTATCTTAAAAGAGCATTCAAAGAGCTTTCTATAGAATTTTGAACCACTCCATTTTGATTTTTCTAGATTAAGTTATGAATTTCTGAAGTTGGAATAGAAAATCTAGAACTTACCAAGTGAACAGTGATTTTACAAAAAATTAACGTCCAAATTGGAATTTTTGAGTTTAAGACCATCAAATGTGGTCAGAAATGATTCGAAATGAACTCTAAGGTATCTTAGAAGTAAGGTGTAACACCAAAAACACCTAAGACCTTCGTAATTAAATTTAAATTTATAAATGGTTTTAGATAGCTTAAGAAAATTTTCTGAGATGAGATAAAAAGCTAATATTTATACTGAGAAGTTTTTCATGATTAAGAGTAATTTAGATGTGTCTATTTTTCACAAAATATGCTCAAAAATTCAAGAGCTAGAAAATAGTAATTAATTTTCCAACAATCTAAGTAAGAAAAACTTATTAAGCAAAGTTAATAAGTCCTCCCCAACCTTTAAACACATTGAAGAGATCGAGATTAAAAGGAACTTCACCCTTTTTCACAAGTGTTGTGATAAGGGGCGTAACCAGAAGAGGTGTAAGCAAATCATCTCAAAAGAAACTAGTGGGAGGTATGTTGCAAAACACATTCGTTGAAGTAGATATTGAGTATTACACTAACATGCTAGATAAAATTGTAGGAAGAGTTGAACGCACAAGGTAAGGCATGAAAAATTGGCATGTGGGTTAATGCAATACAAGTAAGTCAATCCCATTCTTAATAAAACAATAATGAGACATTGTTTTTATGTCTAAATGTTCTTTCGGTTCAATTTTGTGTTTGATTCTCACCCTAGAGTTGCATTAAACAAATTCTATCCATTTTGAACATTCATGCAATTATGATAAATGTTGGAAATTGTGCCCTAGGGGCCAATCATTATGTTTTGAACATTGTTAATTTATGAATTTATTAATTACGTTATCATATTATTTGCATGTTTACTGTGATGACTATCCTTGGATAACTCATGGTTTATCCTAAATGTCCCTGGTCGGTCATCTATGTGGGAGCAGAGATGAAATAAGACCAGTATGACTTTAAAGATATATAGAGATATAAATTAAAGTCATAGGCACATGTAAGAGTACAAGGTGTTGGACCGACCCGCTATGAGAGAGCTGCATGGGTTAAGTCATAAGCTTCTCTCATATACAAACCATGTGACTGTGCCCTTTGACCTGAGATCATCATGGATTCATACATGAGAAACGCTTAGCTTTGACCTAGTCAAAAGTCACTTTTGACCGAGTGATCATAAAGACTATGTTCAGGCTTAGTGGTTTTTTTTTTCACACGGAGGAATGTGAATGGTCAAGATGGAATTTGTCCCTCACATTCGTAGAGAGACATTACTGGGCCCCTCGATGAATGAGTCTGAGAAATGTATGGCCATACTATAATGGAAAGGTAGTTCCGTTTCTATACTATGTCCAGATTCAATGAATAATATAGGGTAGACGTGTATATATATATATATAAATTCGTATATATATATTATATAAATATAAGAGATATTAATTGTTAGATTTAATTTATAAGGATAAATTAAATATATATATTAATTCCGTCATCTCTTTATTAAATAAATAGGTGAATTAAATCTGTGAGACGGATTTAATTTAAACCATATTTATTTAATTGTTCTCTTATCTGATTAGGCAATATTTGATATTTGTATTAATTTCGGAATTAATTTAGAGTTAATTTCGAAATTAAATATTATTCATTAAACCTATAGCATCCTATATATTTGATATGAGGAGCTAGGGTTTTAAGCGTGAGAGTACCAACAGATAAGAGACGGCCTAAGAGAGATAAGAGTGAACGGATTCTCTGAAAACCCTAGACGGACAAAAGGGCGCTAGCAAGCCGTCTGTAACCAGAGAGCTACTCATGTGGATACCGGTAGAGGAAGTCGACCGGAGTTGTCGACTTCGAACGATAAAGGAGGCGAGCAGAGGCATCCTGAACGGCGGAATCACCGAGCCACTCGGAAACCGAACACCGAAGGTAATACTTCTTACTACCTGACTTAAACGCGATCGGTAGATCCGGGCAAGGGATTGAAAGTTTTAAAATTTTTAAGTTTTTCCGCTGCGCGTCGTCTTTCAATTCCCTACAGATAAAATACCGGGTTATTATGTTTTCTTATAATTGCTTTGATCGAGCGAGAGTTTCTGGATTGTGATATCTAGATATCCAAGAAGGGGGATGTGTTTAAGTAAGATTACGATTAAAAAAGTAATGGGCTAACTAGCACGAGTAGGATGAGAGCTAACTGTTGGAAATTGTACCCTAGGGGCTAATCATTGTGTTATGAGCATTGTTGATTTATGAATTTCTTAATTATGTTATCATATTATTTGCATGTTTACTGTGATGACTGTCCTTGGATA
This sequence comes from Neltuma alba, assembly GCF_004799145.2. Lineage (NCBI taxonomy): Eukaryota > Viridiplantae > Streptophyta > Magnoliopsida > Fabales > Fabaceae > Neltuma > Neltuma alba. The sequence continues at coordinate 5,625 of NW_021633188.1, forward strand.
ACTCATGATTTATCCTAAATGTCCCGGTTGGTCATCTATGTGGAAGCAGAGGTGAAATAAGACCAGTATGACTTTGAAGATATATAGAGATATAAATTAAAGTCATAGGCACATGTAAGAGTACAAGGTGTTGGACCGACCCGCTATGAGGGCGTTGCATGGGTTAAGTCATAAGCCTCTCTCATATACAAACCATGTCACTGTGCCCTTTGACCTGAGATCATCATGGATTCCTACATGAGAAACGCTCAGCTTTGACCTAGTTAAAAGTCACTTTTGACCGAGTGATCATAAAGACTATGTTCAGGCTTAATGGTTTTTCATGCGGAGGAATGTGAATGGTCAAGATGGAATTTGTCCCTCACATTCGTAGAGAGATATTACTGGGCCCCTCGATGAGTGAGTCTGAGAAATGTATGGCCATACTATAATGGAAAGGTAGTTCCGTTTCTATACTCAGACTACTCAGGGATCGAGAAAGTAACGGTCATGAATAGGAGGATGACGTTCTCCATGCCTCATCCATGACCAAAATGTCGTGTGACAAAAGGGACGTGATATGGTTGTATGAAAGGTTACATCGTTCAACGATCCTCATATGATTTGGGTAGTCGTGATGTCTTGCTAGAGACCGCTTACGACTTGTGAGTCATTATAGTTAATGGCCCACTGCCAACTTCATATGGGCCTACAGGGTCGCACACAAAATAGCCCAACACGAGTTATGATGTCCAGATTCATTGAATCTAAGATATGTCCAGATTCAATGAATAATATAGGGTGGATGTGTATCTATATATAAATTCGTATATATATACATATTATATAAATATAAGAGATATTAATTGTTAGATTTAATTTATAAGGATAAATTAGATCTATGTAAATTAATTCCGTCATATCTTTATTTTGAATTAAATAAATAGGTGAATTAAATCTGTGAGACGGATTTAATATAAACTGTATATTATTTAATTTTCTCTTATCTGATTAGGCAATATTTGATATTGCATTAATTTCGAAATTAATTTAGGATTAATTTCGAAATTAAATATTATTCATAATACCTATAGCATCCTATATATTTGATATTATGGAGCTAGGGTTTTGGTGTATGAGAGGGCGAAAGCTTGCAGATAAGAGACGGCCAAATTAGAGAGAGGAGGACGGATTCTTTGAAAAACCCTAGACGGACAAAGAGGCGCTAGCACGTCGTTCATGACTGGAGAGCTATTCGTGTGGATACCGGTAGAGGAAGCCGACCAGAGTTGTCAACTTCCAGCGACAAAGGAGGCGAGCAGAGGCATCCTGAACGGTGGAATCACCGAGCCACCAAGAAATCGAACATCGAATGGTAATGCTTCTTACTACTTGACTTAAACACGATCGGTAGATCCGGGTAAGGGATTGAAATTCTTAAATTTATTTTCCGTTGCGCGTTTTTCAATTCCCTTCAGTGGTATCAGAGCCGTGCCGTTCTGTGTTTAAGTTAGGTTCGGTTGTTGATACATGTGATGTATGTTAAATTTCTTGGTCGATCATATGCGCTATGTCTGACTAGTTATTTATGTAATTCGAATTGAACGTGCATATTGTATAATCTGTAATTCGAATTGAACGTGCATATTGTATAATCATTGTGCGAAGATAATCGTTATGAACGTAGGAGATTATGTATGACATATAGGGAATACGAATTGAAATTGAAATCGTTCGTTACATGTGTGTGCGATTATGCGTAAGGCGGTCATGTATGTGATACATGTGTGTGCGATTAATTGATTTTGATCAATTAAGATTGACGGGGATCTAAGAAAACTGAATTGGAATTATCGAAAAAAAATTTTCTTGACTGTTTTCTTATCGTAGCGCACTTAATCGTAACCTATACTGCCTTTCTTGATGTATGAATGTTTTAGTTTTGTAACATTATTGCCCTTCACATAATATGAATATTGATTCTTGACTGTTTGGGTATGGTGAACAATATGGCTCTAGATTACAAGTGTTGTAATTTTTCTAAATACGGCCTGCGTGTCGTGCCTTCCTCTACTTTCTCTCGATGTACATTCTCTTCTCATCTCACTCCCCTCAATGTTAAAAATGAGGTTTCTTTATGTAATTTTCTTTTTCTTATTAGAGAGCTCCTCTCATTGGCTTGAGGGGACTTAGGGTAGGTGAGCCATATTGAGTCACGTTTAAAATCATGCATCTTATGATTATGTTACTCTATGTATGTTTTATATGCATATTACTTGTATGAGATACAACCGCGATACATGCATTCTAGTAAACCAGATAGTTAATTAAGCCCTCTAAATGAAATCTTAAGTCATAATGCCGTCAATTAATGAACACTTGTCAAAACCTCGATCACTCACTTGTAGCCTCCACCAAAGTGGGTGCATTTAAGTTATCTTGGGGAGATAAGCAAGAGTAATGGTGCTACTCACATATGTTTGTTATTGTTTGACTTAATTGAGACTAACAAAACGGTTTTGGGTCTCAAGGCATTAGATGGGATTAAGACATGCCGGATCATATGATGATAGAATCCCATGAACATCTAAGAGTTACATTTGATGTAATTGGTAAAGGTGTTACCTACCTAAATAACTTAATTTTAAGCGTCCTGCCAAAGCGGACTTAAGTTTAAGCCAAATATGGATCTTAGCCCACTAATTAATACATTGAGGGTTGTATATTTAGTGGGAGATTGCTAATTCAATTGCATATTTTAATTGTAGAATCATGACGACTAGTAATACTGCTACATTATCGTTGCGATCTGTCCTTGAGAAGGACAAACTCAATGGGACAAACTTTCTTGACTGGTTTAGGAACTTGAGAATTGTTCTCAAGCATGAAAGAAAGGCACATGTCCTAGATCAACCCATTCCTGAAGAGCCAGCAGCCAACGCTCCTAGAGCTCAGAGAGATGCTTACGCAAAGCATAAGGAAGACTCTGTCGATGTGGGATGCTTGATGCTTGCCACCATGGTTCCAGAGCTCCAAAGAGATCTGGAACACATGGAGGCTTATGAGATGATTGTCCATCTCAAGGAAATGTTCCAGCAACAGGCAAGGCAAGAGAGGTATGAGACCACTAAGGCCTTACATTCCTGCAAGATGGCTGAAGGTGCATCAGTCAGTGCTCATGTCTTAAAGATGAAAGGGTACATTGATCACCTTGAAAGGCTTGGATTTCCCATGAGCCAGGAGTTAGCTACAGATTTGATCTTGAACTCACTCCCCGAAAGTTATGACCAGTTTGTCATGAACTACAACATGAACAACATGGAGAAATCTATTTCTGAACTGCATGGGATGCTTAAAACTGCTGAGCCGAGTGTTAAGAAGAAGCCCAGTTCTGTTTTGATGGTTCAGAAAGGAAAGGATATGAAGAAGAAAGGCAAAGGCAAGGGCAAAGGGAAAGGTCATGGCTCATCTGGTAAGACCAAAGAGTCAGGCAATCCTCAAACCAAGCCTGCACCAAAGAAGGCAAAGCCTCCAAAGGAAGGAGTCTGCTTCTTCTGCAATGAACCTGGTCATTGGAAGAGGAATTGCAAGCTCTACCTCGAAGATCTGAAAAAGAACAAGAAGGATAGCGGGGCTATCACTTCAGGTATTTATGTTATAGACATTCATCTTTCTACTTCCACTACATGGGTATTAGATACTGCATGTGGTTCTCACATTTGTACAAATGTGCAGGGTCTAAAGGACAGTAGGAAGCTGAAGAAGGGCGAAGTTGACCTACGAGTTGGAAACAGAGCAAGGGTTGCTGCTTTAGCTGTAGGCGCTTATGAATTAGTTCTGCCCACTGGGCTTTTGTTAGTTTTGAACAATTGCTATTATGTTCCTGCTTTGAGTAGTAACATTGTTTCTCTTTCTTATTTGGATAAGGAAGGTTATACTTCCATTGCTGGGAATGGTAGATGTTCTATTTATCGTAATGATGTTTTCTATGCTCATGGTGATTTGCATGGTGATCATTATATATTGAATTTAGAACAACTCAATCATGGAAATATCTATAACATAACCGCCAAAAGGGTCAAACCAAACGATTTGAATCCGACATACCTCTGGCACTGTCGTCTGGGCCACATAAATGAGAAACGCATTTCTAAACTCCATCAAGATGGATTTCTCAACTCATTTGATTTTGAATCATATGAAACTTGCGAGTCTTGCTTGTTAGGAAAGATGACTAAGTCACCTTTCACTGGGCACAGTGAGAGGGCCACAGATTTGTTGGGCCTCATACATACAGATGTGTGTGGACCGATGAATACAAATGCCAGAGGAGGTTATTCGTACTTCATCACATTTATAGATGATTTTAGCAGATATGGGTACATCTATCTGATGAAACATAAATCCGAGTCTTTTGAAATGTTCAAGATATTTCAAAATGAAGTACAAAACCAGCTTGGCAAAACAATTAAAGCCCTTCGATCTGATCGGGGTGGTGAATATTTGAGCCAAGAGTTCATTGATCATCTTAGGAGTTGTGGGATAGTCTCACAATTGACTCCTCCAGGAACACCACAATGGAATGGTGTTTCTGAACGGAGGAATCGAACACTATTAGATATGGTTCGATCCATGATGAGTCGAACAGATCTTCCACCGTCCTTTTGGGGCCATGCCCTAGAGACAGCTGCGTTCACACTGAATCGTGTTCCATCTAAGGCAGTTGAAAAGACTCCCTATGAGATATGGACTGGGAGAAAACCTAGTTTGTCTTTTCTCAAGATTTGGGGATGTGAGGTCTATGTTAAGCAACAAGCCTCAGATAAATTAGCGCCCAAATCCTCAAAGTGCCTTTTTGTGGGATATCCTAAGGAAACCAAGGGATACTATGTCTACAACCCCACCGATAACAAAGTGTTTGTTGTCAGAAATGGTATCTTTCTCGAACGAGAATTTATCTCTAAAAGAACCAGTGGGAGCAAGGTACAGCTCGAAGAAGTTCGAGAGCCACAAGACACCACAGACCTACAGGTGGAAATCGGAGATAACTCACAACAAGTTGTTGAGACTCCTCAAGTCACGCAAGGTCCACGGAGATCTAATAGGGCACGGTTTCAGCCTCAGAGATATGGATTTCTGATTTCTGACAATCGTGATGTGTTGCTCATTGAGCATAATGAGCCGACTACCTATCAAGAGGCTATAGTGGGACCAAACTCTGAAAAATGGCTTAATGCCATGAAGTCTGAGATGCAATCCATGTACGACAATCAGGTTTGGACCTTAGTCGATCCGCCTGAAGGTGTAAAAACCGTCGGGTGCAAGTGGGTTTTTAAGGAGAAAACCAACATGGATGGCAATGTAAATGTCTACAAGGCACGACTGGTTGCAAAAGGATTTACTCAAACTCATGGTGTGGACTATGATGAGACTTTTTCCCCGGTTGCAATGGCCAAGTCAATCAGAATCCTCCTTGCCATTGCAGCATATTATGACTATGAAATATGGCAGATGGACGTCAAGACAGCATTCCTTAATGGAAAGCTACTTGAGGATGTGTACATGACACAACCTGAAGGGTTTGTGCGTTCCGAGGACTCTGGTAAGGTGTGCAAGCTTCAAAGGTCCATTTATGGATTGAAGCAAGCATCTCGGAGTTGGAATCATCGTTTTGATGAAGTAGTCAAAGGGTTTGGATTTCTTCAAAATGCTGATGAACCTTGTGTGTACAAGAAGGTTAGTGGGAGCACAGTTGTGTTTTTGGTACTCTATGTCGATGACATCCTACTTATTGGGAATGACATTCCTACCTTGCAGATTGTCAAGTCTTGGTTAGGAAAGTCTTTCTCAATGAAAGACTTGGGTGAAGCCACCTACATCCTAGGAATTAGGATCTATAGAGATAGATCTAAAAGACTTCTAGGACTAAGTCAGAGCACATACATAGACAAAATACTGCATAGGTTCAGTATGCAGGAATCAAAGAGGGGTTTCATACCCATGTCTCATGGTATTCACCTCAGCAAGGATTTGTGTCCTAGTACACCTGATCAGCGAGGTCGCATGAGTAAGGTTCCATATGCCTCGGCTATAGGATCTATCATGTACGCCATGTTATGTACTCGACCGGATGTCTCGTTTGCCTTAAGTATGACTAGCAGATATCAACAGGACCCTGGTGAGGGCCATTGGACTGCTGTCAAGAATATCCTTAAGTACTTAAGAAGGACTAAGGACTTATTCTTGGTCTATGGTGGATTGGATGATGAGCTCTGTGTAACTGGTTACACAGATGCAAGTTTCCAAACTGACCAGGACGACAGTAAATCGCAATCGGGATACATATTCCTCCTGAATAATGGAGCAGTAAGCTGGAAGAGCTCTAAGCAGGGCACTATAGCGGATTCTGCAACGGAAGCTGAGTATATAGCAGCATCTGATGCAGCTAAGGAAGCCGTTTGGATTAGGAAGTTCATTACTGAACTTGGGGTGATACCTACCATCTCAGATCCAATAACTTTGTTCTGTGACAACAGCGGTGCCATTGCACAGGCCAAAGAGCCTAGGTCACATCAAAGGACCAAGCATATACTCAGGCGATTTCATCTCATCAGAGAAATCAACGATAGAGGTGATATAAAAATATGCAAAGTAGCAGGAGAAGACAATGTTGCTGATCCTCTAACAAAGCCGCTTGTGCAAGCAAAGCATGAGCGTCATGTTAGGTCAATGGGAATTAGACAAATTAATGATTGTACCTAGTGCAAGTGGGAGGATGTTGGAAATTGTGCCCTAGGGGCCAATCATTATGTTATGAACATTGTTGATTTATGAATTTATTAATTACGTTATCATATTATTTGCATGTTTACTGTGATGACTATCCTTGGATAACTCATGATTTATCCTAAATGTCCCTGGTCGGTCATCTATGTGGGAGCAGAGATGAAATAAGACCAGTATGACTTTAAAGATATATAGAGATATAAATTAAAGTCATAGGCACATGTAAGAGTACAAGGTGTTGGACCGACCCGCTATGAGAGAGCTGCATGGGTTAAGTCATAAGCTTCTCTCATATACAAACCATGTCACTGTGCCCTTTGACCTGAGATCATCATGGATTCCTACATGAGAAACGCTCAGCTTTGACCTAGTCAAAAGTCACTTTTGACCGAGTGATCATAAAGACTATGTTCAGGCTTAGTGGTTTTTCATGCGGAGGAATGTGAATGGTCAAGATGGAATTTGTCCCTCACATTCGTAGAGAGATATTACTGGGCCCCTCGATGAGTGAGTCTGAGAAATGTATGGCCATACTATAATGGAAAGGTAGTTCCGTTTCTATACTCAGACTACTCAGGGATCGAGAAAGTAACGGTCATGAATAGGAGGATGACGTTCTCCATGCCTCATCCATGACCAAAATGTCGTGTGACAAAAGGGACGTGATATGGTTGTATGAAAGGTTACATCGTTCAATGATCCTCATATGATTTGGGTAGTCGTGATGTCTTGCTAGAGACCGCTTACGACTTGTGAGTCATTATAGTTAATGGCCCACTGCCAACTTCATATGGGCCTACAGGGTCGCACACAAAATAGCCCAACACGAGTTATGATGTCCAGATTCATTGAATCTAAGATATGTCCAGATTCAATGAATAATATAGGGTGGACGTGTATATATATATAAATTCGTATATATATATATATTATATAAATATAAGAGATATTAATTGTTAGATTTAATTTATAAGGAGTAATTAGATCTATGTAAATTAATTCCGTCATATCTTTATTTTGAATTAAATAAATAGGTGAATTAAATCTGTGAGACGGATTTAATATAAACCGTATTTATTTAATTTTTCTCTTATCTGATTAGGCAATATTTGATATTGCATTAATTTTGAAATTAATTTAGGATTAATTTCGAAATTAAATATCATTCATAATACCTATAGCATCCTATATATTTGATATTAGGAGCTAGGGTTTTGGTGTATGAGAGGGCGAAAGCTTGCAGATAAGAGACGGCCAAAATTAGAGAGAGGAGGATGGATTCTTTGAAAAACCCTAGACGGACAAAGAGGCGCTAGCATGTCGTTCGTGACTGGAGAGTTGTTCGTGTGGATACCGGTAGAGGAAGCCGACCAGAGTTGTCAACTTCAAGCGACAAAGGAGGCGAGTAGAGGCATCCTGAACGGCGGAATCACCAAGCCACCAAGAAATCGAACATCGAAGGTAATGCTTCTTACTACTTGACTTAAACACGATCGGTAGATCCGGGCAAGGGATTGAAATTCTTAAATTTATTTTCCGTTGCGCGTTTTTCAATTCCCTTCAGATTATGTATAAAGGACTTCTAGTATACAAGCATCCAAAATTAAAGACATCGTGCCCACAAGGTCATGGAAGACTGTGAGTATGAAGCAAGAGAGATGTGATAGTTGCATAATGGCCAACCCATCAAGTACAAGTAGGAGATGTTGAATTTTTGGGCTCAGATCTGCTCTTGATGAGCCAAACTATTTGAATGGGTATCAAGAGAATATTTCATTCAAATATCCATGCGAGATTATGATATTTTTGAAGGGAATTGAAAGACGCGCAACGGAAAATAACTTTAAAATTTTCAATCCCTTGCCTGGATCTATCGATTGTGTTTAAGTCAAGTAGTAAGAAGTATTACCTTCGATGTTCGATTTCTTGGTGGCTCGGGGATTCCGCCGTTCAGGATGCCTCTGCTCACCTCTTTTATCACTCAAAGTTGACAACTCAGATCGGCTTCCTCTACCGGTATCCACACGAACAGCGTTCCAATCACGAATGACGTGCTATAGCCTCTTGTCCTTCTAGGGTTTATTTTCGAAGAATCCGTCCTCCCTTCTCTATTTATTGGCCGTCTCTTATCTGCAAGCTTTTGTACTCTCACCCCCCCAAAACCCTAGCTCCTAATATCAAATATATAGGATGCTATAGGTATTATGAAGGATATTTGATTTCGAAATTAATCCTAAATTAATTCCGAAATTAATAAAATATCAAATATTGCGTAATCAGATAAGAAAACAATTAAATAAATATGATTTATATTAAATCTATCCCACAGATTTAATTCACCTATTTATTTAATTCAAAATAAAGATATGACGGAATTATATTTGATTTATTCTCATAAATCAAATTTGAGATATTATATTATATCTTATCAATTTAAAAGTGATATAGATCTAATTTATCCTTATAAATTAAATCTAATAATTAATATCTCTTATATTTATATAATATGTATATATATACGAATTTATATATATATACACGTCCACCCTATATTATTCATTGAATCTGGACATATCTTAGATTCAATGAATCTGGACATCATAGCTCGTGTTGGGCTATTTTGTGTGCGACCTTGTAGGCCCATATGAAGTTGGCAGTGGGCCATTAACTATAATGACTCACAAGTCGTAAGCGGTCTCTAGCAAGACACCACGACTACCCAAATCATATGAGGATCGTTGAACGATGTAACCTTTCATACAACCATATCATGTCCCTTTTGTCACACGACATTTTGGTCATGGATGAGGCATGGAGGACGTCATCCTCCTATTCATGACCATTACTTTCTCGATCCTTGAATAGTCTGAGTATAGAAACAAAACTACCTTTCCATTATAGTATGGCCATACATTTGTCAAACTCACTCATCGAGAAGCCCAGTAATGTCTCTCTATGAATGTAAGGGACAAATTCCATCTTGACCATTCACATTCCTCCGCATGAAAAACCACTAAGCCTGAACATAGTCTTTATGATCACTCGGTCAAAAGTGACTTTTGACTAGGTCAAAGCTGAGCGTTTCTCATGTAGGAATCCATGATGATCTCAAGTCAAAGGGCACAGTGACATGGTTTGTATATGAGAGAAGCTTATGACTTAACCCACGCAGCTCTCTCATAGCAAGTTGGTCCAACACCTTGTACTCTTACACGTGCCTATGACTTTGATTTATATCTCTATATATCTTCAAAGTCATACTGGTCTTATTTCATCTCTGCTCGCACATAGATGATCGACCAGGGACATTTAGGATAAATCATGAGTTATCCAAGGATAGTCATCACAGTAAACATGCAAATAATATGATAACATAATTAAGAAATTCATAAGTCAACAATGTTCATAACACAATGATTGGCCCCTAGGGCACAATTTCCAACAATTTTGACTTGGTCAATATCTTGAATCAAATCTAATCAGTTACGATATAAGTTAAATCAATTTATATTGTACAGATTAAATATATGTTAGAGATATATATTTAGAATTAATTAAGGTTGATTTGGATTTAAATTCAAATTCATAATCTTATCAGTTAAGAGATATTTGAATATTTGAATTCAAATTTGAATTAATGGACTTAGTGGATATTTTGCCTTCCTAAAATACCACTGACCAAAGCTATAAATAGGGAACTCTATCCATCAGTTCAACACACCCCAGTAGTTGATTTTTCCTACTCTCTCCTCTCTCTAACATTTTCTATTGTATAGTGCTCTATTGTGCCACTCAAGTTTAGGCTCTAGTAGTCTAAACCCTACATGAGCATCAGTAGATCAACTCATGGAGCTCCGAAGGAATAACCCAAATCTAAACATGGATCCGACCCAGTACGTGTTTTATTTATATTTATATTTAATATTTCTAACACTCATAAATTCCAATAATCTTACAATGAAGTGTGATCTGATCTCAATATATGCAAATCAATCTAATCAAACAATATAATCTAACAAAAGAATTATAGATTGTTTTACAGGAAAACAATTACAAGTCTAATGTCTTCTTTAATTCCTTACCCAATCTACATCGCTAGTAGCATCTCTATCTTCAAGATATATATATTATTGAAGCTTTTACATTTGTTTTTTAAGTGTTTTTTTTTTTTGCTTGATTGTTTTATTTTCATCACCTTGATCAGGAGGGATTAGATGATTTTTGATTGCTCATGGCTGTAATTAAAGCATCAATACCTGTGTGCTACTGATTCTTGATTCCTTTGGTGAGCATGACTAAAGTCAAAAGTAGCAATTGTTGGTTGATCTAGGCTCATTAATCTTTGACATTTTGATTCCTTGAGAAAAATTAGAGAAATTTCTTATGATGAATAAATAGTATTGGTAACCAAAATAAAGAGTCAGAGTTATGGACTGGTAGAAAGAATTCAATCAAGTATATTCTAAAATAAATAATTATTAAATGATGGGTTAAGTTGCAATTTTAACAACGAAGTTTTTCGCTAAGAGCATCTAACACCATTAAGTTTTGAAGGGTGCAAAATTATACACAATCTTTAAAAAACAGGGCAATTTTACCACTCTGTTAACTATGTCAAATGTTCATCACCTTTTAGTTCAGTAGGTCCCATATTTGTATACGTTTCCTTTGCTTTTCCCTTCCCTTTTCCTTTGTCTCTCTCCAACTTTCTCTCTCTCTCTTTCTTCCCTCACTTGACATATGAATGCTTCTTATTCTCCATCTTTCTCTCTCCTGTCTCTACCTCATTTAAACGTTGGTCTCCCTTCCAACTTACTTATCACAACTTTCTTATTGAATAACAACAAGAGCCAGGCAGTCAAAACAAATCCCGACCATAAACAATTTTTAATGGCCTTGCTCACACCAAATACAAAATAGAGGACTCTCTTTCATAGAAGGAAATTTCTTTCAATAAAGAACACAATTTAGGTCCTTTTCAACTCACCTAGCACGTCCTCTACAACTCGGAGCTTGATGAACAAAGCTAATTAATTCAAGAATTATGGCAGTCCAAGCATATTAATTCCAAACAATTAGAGGCCTAACCATCTTTCTAAAAACTATCCTATGATCATTCGTTCCAACTACATCAACCAAGCTTATTACCTTGACTTTTCTCCCTCGTCTCGTCAAACAAGCTCAACAGAATGTGGATGGTCGCCTCCCAACTTGTCGAACCACATAGCATCTTGTTTCCTTGAATTGCCTCCTCTATTCGCAAAGTCAATGGCCTTCAGTGTCGATGCCTCTGTCTCTTTTTTAGATGCATCAAATACAATAGTGCACCCTCTGTCCCCTCAAGCTTCGAGAACAGTCATTTAGTTCTTGAATTCTAAGTTGCCATTGCTAGAGGAAGAGGAGGTGAACTTGCAAAGGGGGAAGAGAGAGAGAATTAAGTCTAATGTTTTCTTTTCGAGGGGTTGACATAAAGAGAAGGAGGAGGAGAGATAAAATTTAAGAGGGTGATGTGTCATGCTTTTAGTAGAAGGATTATGTTGAGCCAAACACTTAGCGGGACCCTGTAACATCCCGATTTTTGGACTTAGAAGTATTAGAAATAGCCTGAATGAGATAGGCTACCAGACCCCTTTTTAGTAGAGGTCTTAAAGATGAGAAAGGAAGTTAAAGCAGTTTTAGGGACTAAACTGCAAAGTGAAGGTTTTAAGGGGCTAAAGGGTAATCAAAGTTAGAGGCTCCAGTAAAGTCTCAAAGGCCCAGAAAGAGAAAAGAGGCTAGATACAGATCAAAGGTTAAGTTAGAAGCCTCAAAGAGATGGTTTTATGAGGTTGAGCCTAAGCAGGGGTAAAACCGTAAATTCAGAAAGTTACGGCCATCAGGGGTAAAAATGGAAAGTACTTAGAAAATTCTAAGAATATCCCAGAAAATGGGAAATAATATTCTAAGACTCTTTTGTGAAGAGAGATGACAAAAATACCCCTGAGGTAACTTAAAAGGAATTTATAAGTTTATGGCTCAATTTGAGATGTACAGGTAGATTTAATTGTTTGAGTCATAAGGAAACCTCAGAAAATTATGATAAAATGGGGATGTATGATCTAAGAGACTATAAAAAATTATAAAATTAGTCTCATCCCCAGAAGATCAGCAAAATGGCTTTAAGAATACTTAAAAGCCAGTTGTGCCGAAAAAGGGCATTTTAAAGAATGATTTTTAAGTGGGGCTACAGGTTGAGTTATGACCTAAGAAAATTCACAGATTTTCTCTAAAATATGAGGAATTTTATGATATTTTTGGATGAATTTTTGGAGCTCAGGATTGAATAAAATGCTCCAGTCAAATATTAAATAATTTTGTCCCCTAAATAGGAGACAAAACCAAAGAAAATATCTAAGAGCCATCATGACGATACTGAGTCAGCATGCTGAGTCATCAAGCGTAATCATGACACTGACGAGTCATCATGCTGAGTCATCAAGCGTAATCATGACACCTACGAGTCATCATGCTGAGTCACCAGAATATATTTATGGACAGTATAAAAATCAAAACGCAGTATGGGAATATTTTAGATAGTCTTTTGTCTACCCGTTATAGTGAAATCTCTACTGCATGACTCAGTAAGGTTAAGTAGCCTGTCAGTAGAGCTAATTATTTTCATCTATGCTCTTCTAAGATAGCGCCATATATGTACCTTTTATTTGCTAGAATTTTAAGAAGAAATTGTCCCAACGGTACAGGGTAAGTCAAGACTCGAAAAGTATCTGATATGGTGCAAGATTGGCTTGATAGGTGGAGAAATAATTAAGAAAATATTTTTGCACAAATTTTCCACTTATTTTCTCCCTATTTTAATGCCATAAATGATGAAAGGACATGAAAGTGACAAGTGTACGGTTAAATGAGAAAAAGAAAATATTATGTGTACGGCTAGATGGAAGACACATGTACGGTCGGATGCAAGACACATGTGCGGTTGGATTAAAGACATGTGGCTTGATGATGTAAGCATGATGTCATCATGATGAGGTAAGCATGATGTCATAGGACACTTGTCACCGTAAGATCAAAAGAGAAAATGGACGGTCCAGATCGAGCCACGTATTTTTAAGATCAACGGTCCAGATTCAGTCTGCTTTTCTATAAATACCCCCTCCCCTCCCTACCATTTCGTCCAAGCATAAGGAATCCATGGGAAAGCTCTTGCCAAATGGTTTCTAGAGAGAGAAAGAAGAGGGAGAAAGAAAGGCCAAGTGGTTCCAAGCCAGATCAAGCTCTAAAACAAGGTATGTGATGGTTGTAGCACCTAATTTTATGCCTATTTTGGATTAGTTACTGTGCGTATCTGATTCTGAAATTTTGTATGCTTAAAGTACACTCTGTGAGATTTAAATCCATAAGTAGAACACTTCATTTAGATATGTGTATGATTTATGGTGATTTTTCAAAGTTAGGGTTTGAAATCTGGAAACAGTATTGAACTTTTGGAAGAGTTTCGAATTTCGTACAATTCCGGTGCTGTTCGGCGTAGAATTGATTCCTGAAACTAATTTTCATGTAAATTTAACTTAAGGAGATTTCAGTGAGACTTGGAACCACTCAATTTCCATTTTTCTAGAATTAATTATGAATTTTCAAAGTTGAGCAAAAATTCTGGAAATTCTGCGTGAACAGTACCCGCGAAGCAAAATTTCCAGATTTGGTATTCTTGAATCTAAGGCCATCTAAAGTGGTCCTAATTGACAAGAAATGGATCTTAAGGATGGGAAATGATAAGATTTATGTTAGAAAAGTTGGAAAGAAAACCCTAAGACTAAGAGAAAGGGTTGAGGTTCAAGAAAGCTAGTCTTGAACTTTATGTAATATAGTGGTCCTAATGGATTGTATGATCAATGTGACTATGTTTAGGACCTTTGGAACATCCAAGAGGATGTTTAGTGATGTTGACCAAATGTTCACATGGTTGGAAAGACAAGGGAATCAAAGGAAAAGCAAGGGGAAAGCCATGTTACAAGGTAGTGAACTTACCTATACTGTGTGCTTGATATGTATGCTTGCATGATGTGATTGTGTTGCCATGATGTGACTAAGCTATGATGAAATGTTTGCAAAGTTATGTTTGCAAGTTTATGTTATGTTTTGCCTTGGCAATATGTTATGGAAGCATGAAATGCTTTAGCTTACTTTCCATGGCATTCATGTGTTAATGTTATAACATGTCATGCATGTGCATTATGTCTTGCATGCTTATGGGTAGTGTTTGCTACTGAGATTCCTCCGAATCTCACCCCTTCATAACCAACCATTTAGGTCAATCAACGATGGGCAATAATGGCATGAGAAGCAAGAAGAAGTAAGCAGAGAATTATTCTTGTTAATGGCTGAGACTGTTGATGAATGTATAATTCTCCTATTTTGTAAACTATGTTATGGATGCCAATGATGCCATGTATTTAATTATAATGTTTATGGCATGAATAGAAATATATGAGAATGAATGGGTAAGAGTAATCCCAAGTTATGTATGTCAAAGAAATAAAAAGAATTAAAGTAAAGAGATGTTAAGGGATAAAACGTAAGTCCTGGAGTAATGAGTTTGTAGCTCCAGTTTGACCTAGCAAATGAATGAGTTTAACCACAAAATTTGATATACTTATAGTACACATCCCAATATTTAAAATGAGAGGTAGATCACCTCAATTGGATGTGTACATAAGGAGATACGAATTTTCAAAGTTGGACCTGTAATCTGAAATTTAAACAGTGAATAGTAACCTGAGTAATTATGTTGAAATTTTTAATCTACGGGCTTGTGTCGTGATCCGCTTGAACCATAACACTTCCAAACGTGTACTCTGAGGGGCTAAAGGTAGGATGTTTCAGACCCACCTTAGAAAAAAAACAAATGTCTAGACATGTTAACAGAAGTGATCAAATTGCTCTGTATTTTAAAGTTTCTGTATAATTTTGCACCCTTCAAAACTTAATGGTGCCAGATGCTCTTAGCAAAAAACATCATTGTTAAAATTGCACCTTAACCCTCAAATGATTTTAATGAAAGGTAGAGACAAAGACATTTCTCCCTCTATAGTAAGCACATATAATGCCATGTGGACTTGTTTAAGATTAGAAAAAGGGTCAAAACATGTCCCAGCTATTCTAGGTAAGTTAGGGCCCAGAAAAGTACCCGATATGGTGTAGAATGGCAAGATAGGTGGAAGAATAGTGAGGGGATATATTTTGCACAAATTTTCTATTAATTTCCTCCCTATTTTATTGCCAAACTAATGAAGGGACATGGAAGGGATTATGAGGATGTATAGACAAATTTTTAGATGGAAAAGAAATTAGATATTGGTTATTTGCAACACATGTAAAATATTGTAACACACACAACTTCATCAAGATGAAAGGCAAGATGATAAGGCACACACATGGCAAGATCAAGAAAGGAAACCTGTAACATCCTGATTTTTAGGCCTAGAAGTATCAGAAATAGCCTAAATGAGATAGGCTACCAGACCCCTTTTTAGTAGAGGTCTTAAAGATGAGAAAGAAAGTTAAAGCAGTTTTAGGGACTAAACTGCAAAGTGAATGTTTTAAGGGGCTAAAGGGTAATCAAAGTTAGAGGCTCCAGTAAAGTCTCAAAGGCCCAGAAAGAGAAAAGAGGCTAGATACAGACCAAAGGTTAAGTTAGAAGCCTCAAAGGGATTGTTTTATGAGGTTGAGCCTAAGCAGGGGTAAAACCGTAAATTCAGAAAGTTACGGCCATCAGGGGTAAAAATGGAAAGTACTTAGAAAATTCTAAGAAAATCCCAGAAAATGGGAAATAATATTCTAAGACTCTTTTGTGAAGAGAGATGATGAAAATACCCCTGAGGTAACTTAAAAGGAATTTAGAAGTTTATGGCTCAATTTAAGATGTAGAGGTAGATTTAATTGTTTGAGTCATAAGGAAACCTCAGAAAATTATGGTAAAATGGGGATGTATGATCTAAGAGACTGTAGAAAATTATAAAATTAGTCTCATCCCTAGAAGACAAGCAAAATGGCTTTAAGAATACTTAAAAGCCAGTTGTGCCCAAAAAAGGCATTTTAAAGAATGATTTTTAAGTGGGGCTATAGGTTGAGTTATGACCTGAGAAAATTCACAGATTTTCTCTAGAATAGGAGGAATTTTATGATATTTTTGGATGAATTTTTGGAGCTCTGGACTGAATAAAATGCTCCAGTCAAATATTAAATAATTTTGTCCCCTAAATAGGAGACAAAACCAAAGAAAATATCTAAAAGCCATCATGACGATGCTGAGTCATCAAGCGTAATCATGACACCGACGAGTCATCATGCTGAGTCATCAAGCGTAATCATGACACCTACGAGTCATCATGCTGAGTCACCAGAAGATATTTATGGACAGCATAAAAATCAGAACGCAGTATGGGAATATTTTAGACAATCTTTTGTCTACCCATTATAGCGAAATCTCTACTGCATGACTCAGTAAGGTTAAGTAGCCTGTCAGTAGAGCTAATTATTTTTATCTATGCTCCTCTAAGGTGGCACCATATATGTACTTAATTAAGATGAGAAAATAGTGTCAGAACATGTCCTGGTGGTACAGGGTAAGTCAGGACCCGAAAAGTATCTGATATGGTGCAAGATTGGCTTGATAGGTGGAGAAATAATTAAGGAGATATTTTTGCACGAATTTCCATTTATTTTCTCCCTATTTTAATGCCATAAATGATGAAAGGACATGAAAGTGACAAGTGTACGGTTAGATGAGAAAAAGAAAATATTACGTGTACGGCTAGATGGAAGACACGTGTACGGTCGGATGCAAGGCACGTGTGCGGTCGGATTAAAGACATGTGGCTTGATGATGTAAGCATGAAGTCATCATGATGAGGTAAGCATGATGTCATAGGACACTTGTCACCGTAAGATCAAAAGAGAAAATGGACGGTCCAGATCGAGCCACGTATTTTTAAGATCAACGGTCCAGATTCGGTCTGTTTTTCTATAAATACCCCCTCCCCTCCCTACCATTTCGTCCAAGCATAAGGAATCCATGGGGAAGCTCTTGCAAAATGGTTTCTAGAGAGAGAAAGAAGAGGGAGAAAGAAAGGCCAAGTGGTTCCAAGCCAGATCAAACTCTAAAACACGGTATGTGGTGGTTATAGCACCTGATTTTATGCCTATTTCGGATTAGTTACTGTGCGTATCTGATTCTGAAATTTTGCATGCTTAAAGTACACTCTGTGAGCTTTAAATCCATATGTAGAACACTTCATTTGGATATGTGTACGATTTATGGTGATTTTTCAAAGTTAGGGTTTGAAATCTAGAAACAGTGTTGAACTTTTGGAAGAGTTTCGAGTTCCGTACAGTTCCGGTACTGTTCGGTGTAGAATTGGCTCCTGAAACTATTTTTCCTTTAAAGTTAACTTAAGGATCTTCCAGTGAGACTTGGAAGCACTCAATTTGGATTTTTATAGAATTAATTATGAATTTTCAAAATTGAGCAAAAATTCTGGAAATTCTGGGTGAACAGTACCCGCGAAGCAAAATTTCCAGATTTGGTATTCTTGAATCTAAGGCCATCTAAAGTAGTCCTAATTGACAAGAAATGGATTATAAGGATGGGAAATGATGAGACTTATGTTAGAAAAGCTAGAAAGAAAAACCCTAAGACTAAGAGAAATGGTTGAGGTTCAAGAGAGATAGTCTTGAACTTTATGTAATCTAGTAGTTCTAATGGATTGTATGATCATTATGGTTATGTTTAGGACCTTTAGAACATCAAAGAGGATGTTTGGTGATGTTGACTGAATGCCCACATGGTTGGAAAGTCAAGGGAGTCAAAGGAAAAGCAAGAGGAAAGCTTGAGATGCAAGGTAGTGAACTTACCTATACTGTGTGCTTGATATGTATGCTTGCATGATGTGATTGTGTTGCCATGATGTGACTAAGCTATGATGAAATGTTTGCAAAGTTATGTTTGCAAGTTTATGTTATGTTTTGCCTTGGCAATATGTTATGGAAGCATGAAATGCTTTAGCTTACTTTCCATGGCATTCATGTGTTAATGTTATAACATGTCATGCATGTGCATTATGTCTTGCATGCTTATGGGTAGTGTTTGCTACTGAGATTCTCCCGAATCTCACCCCTCCCTAACCAACCATTTAGGTCAATCAATGATGGGCAACAATGGCATGAGAAGCAAGGAGAAGTAAGCAGAGAATTATTCTTGTTAATGGATGAGACTGTTAATAAATGTATAATTCTACTATTTTGTGAATTATGTTATGGATGCCAATGATGCCATGTATTTGGTTATAATATTTATGGCATGAATGAAAGTGTATGAGCATGAACGGGAAAGAGTAAGGCCATGTCATGTATGCCAAAGAAATAAAAAGAATTAAAGAGATGTTAAGGGATAAAACGTAAGTCCTGGAGCAGTGAGTTTGTAGCTCCAGTTTGACCTATCAACGAGTTAGTTAGGTCATAAGATTTGGCAAGCAAAGAGATCTGATGTTTCTATTTAAAATGAGGGGTAGTTTGCCCGATTCAGATAACCGAGCAGAAAGTTATGCCTTTCCAAAGTTAGGCAAAAATACAGTAAAATCCGAAAATGACCAAATGAACAGTAAATTTTTCAAAGGAAATTGAGCTTGAATTTCAAGGCAATCAGTTCAGAAACTATTTTTTCTCAAAATTTTATCCAAAGAGCTTTCTGTAGAACTTGGAATCACTCAATTTCAATTTTTCTATAATTAGTTATGAATTTTTGAAGTTTGTCACATTTTAAGGTGACAATGAATAGTAACTCGTAAATGAAAATTTTCGAACTTGATTTTTCATCAATTGTAGCCTTCAAAAGTGATTCCAAATGCTTCCGCAAGGAAAGTTAATTGATTTAAACATGAGGTGTTACAAAACCCATGAGATTTGTCTATTTTAGAAGAAGGTTAAAAAATGGATGGCTAGAGATTTTATCATGGTAACTTAAAGTAACTTAAGGGTTAAGTCAAGGAGGTACTATAAATACCCCTTTCCTCCTGTTTAGGCCAATTTTTGGCCAAGGCAAAGGGAAGAGGAGGGAGGATGAATCATGGTAGCAAGAAGGAGGAGAGGAAGAGCTCTAAGTGCCAAGCAAGTTCAACCTCCAAAACAAGGTTTGTTCATGGTTTTTGATATAGTTTTCATTACCTTTGTTGTTGTTAAGCTTAATTATGAGTTTTATTGGATTTTGGGAGCTTGAAACCCTAAGGGAACATGCTGCACAAAATGATTAAAGCAAAAACAAGATGTAAATGATGTTAGAATAAAGCTTAAGAGGTAGAAAAGAGCTAGAATCATATGGTTTTGTATTGAGTTTGCAAGAAATCCAACTTCTCCTAACTTGTGTATATTTGGCTAGACTTAAAGTTTGATTTAGGGCTATATCTTTATGATTTTAATGCTTTTAATATGTTTATAATGAAAAATTATATGGGGTAAAGATGAGAAAGTAAGTTTGGAAGCATTAGAATTGAAAATAGAATTTTTGCCCTAAAACCCTATATGTTCCGGCCAAATTTGGTTCTAGGGGAAGGAGTTGGATTTTGATAATCTTGGGCTTGAAAATGAATTATACCTAGAAAATTATGTGGGAATAGTATGCGAAATTAATTTTAGAAAGATCGGAAATAAAGCTCAAAAGTTAAGACTAAACTATGTGTGAGAAAGAGTTAATGATGGAATGTGTTTGATGTCATGACTTTACTACACATATAGCATTATGTGTTGATGCATTTAGGGCCATGAGATATCAAGGTAGAGGAATAGTAAAGGTTGAACAAGTAACCTCAAGGTTGGTAGCAAAAGGAAGCCAAAGATAACAAGAGGAACCTTAAAGCTGCATGGTAGTGAACTTACCCTATTTGTGTGCTTGAGATAGATGCTTGTATGTTGATGTTGCTTAAAGATGTTTTGATATATGCATATGAAGTGTTTCGCTATTTCTTGTACAATCCTTAAGCATGTGTGCATCAAACATTGAGCATGATAGCATAGCATTTTGCAAGTATGAAAGTATGTCATTTTAATGCCAAGCATGTCATCCACCAAGCAATTGTCTTGCATGTGTAATAGGTGTAGGTTGCTCTGCAATATCAAGAGGCAAGGTAAAGGAATGGAGATGCAAAAGCTCATGCATTTATTAGAATTATGAATATATATACCTTGAGTTTTATGGCTTGTAATTATTCTAAATGAACATAATAATTCATGACTGGAAAATTATTGCAAATTAAAGTTTAGCATGCAAATTAAAGTTCAGCAATGTCTATATGCCCTTATGTTTGATGTATGGTTTATATGGCTTGCAAAAAGCATCAATCCCTAAGAAAACGTACTTAAAAGGGATAAAGTGTGGCTTAAATAACCCTAAATTGGGGATCACGTGAGATTGAGCAAAGGAAGGATTCTGGCCATGAGATTTAGTAGACTTGTAGATCCCCTTTTAAGCTTTAAAATGAGTAGTAGACAACCCAAAATGGTGGTCTATAGGAAAAAATATGAATTTTCAAAGTTAAGGAAAAATTTTGAAAACTAAAAAATTGACCGAATGAATAGTATCACTTTTGCTTAAAACTATACTCGATTGGTGAGGTAATCAGACTAGTGATATTTTCTCATGTAGATAATTAAAATAGACTCAAATAAAACTTAGAATCGCTATATTTTAAATTTTTTGTAATTAGTTATGATTTTTCAAAGTTGGCCAAAATTCTAGGGGTTGTTGGGAATAGTTACTTGATAACAAAATTTTGAAAACATGATTTTCTAACCTTGTGGCCAACAAATGTAACATCTTCACTTTTTTACTAAATAACTAGCCAATTAGAAACAAATACAATCATATTTGACGGTCAAAAGCATGAAAATTTTAACTTAAAAAAATCTTGTTCTTGGGTTACTATTCATAGCAACCCATATTTTGGTCAAGCTTTGGAAAATCATAATTAATTTTGAAAAAATCAAAATTGAATAATTCCAAGTTATATTTTGGAATATATTTTGAGAAAAAATAGTTTTAGAATGAATTATCTTTAAATTTGAGCCCAATTTAATTTTTAAAAAGTACTGTTCATTTAGTTATTTTCCAATTTTTTAGTATTTTTTTCCTAACTTTGGATAGGCATAACTTCTTGCAAAAATACCCATTTAAGGCATGTTACCACTCATTTTAAAGAGAAAAATGAGATCTATTTTCTTGTAAAATTTTGTAATCTAACTCACTCAATTGGTTAGAATCATGTTAGTTAAAGTTTAGCCACAAATTACTGACTTTTATCCCCTAGTTGCCTTGCCTCTTCATGTTTAAGCTCTAACTTAATAAATATAACATCCTTCCTTTAACCCCTCAGAGTACACATTTGGAAGTGTTATGGTTCAAGTGATTCACAAAATTCATTGATTGGGCCGGAATGTCACCTTCCAGGTCATCAAAATTGTGATTGCACCAAATAATGTAGTATAGGGCACAACTAGTCATTCTTCTCGAGGAGCGTTTTATTAAAAAACAACCTAGTCTAAATTGGTAATCAAAAGCATGATGATTTGGGTAAAGAAAAACAAGAAATTGAATTGTTCTAAAGGTGGTGAAATAAATGTAAAATGCAGAGGAATAAATGTTTTTGGTATTTTAAATGAATGAAGGAATGTTTTGGGTTAAAGGCAAATTATGGTGAAATAGTCTCTTGATGATGAAAACTCAGCTATCACTGCTCTTAAAATGATTGGGAGTTTTAGAAATCTCTAAGTCTAAAGAAAAACCCCAAGTAATCACTTGGGTCCAAAATCTTAATTAATAAAACTCACTTTAATCAAAGTTAATTAACACCTCTTAAAACATTATTGGAAGCCACTTAGAGTGTAAATGAACGGATGATGCAATGTTCTTAGATTGTCAATCAACAATCACAGAATACCAAGCACACAGATTAATCATCAATAATCATTGATCATTAATTGAACACAAGGATTCCAAACTGATATATTTATATAATTGATCCAACATTAACAGCATCCAATCCAAATATATTTTAGTAGTCTAAACACAAGATTTACAATTATAAACCAAGTATAACATAAATGCAGAAATCCCTAAATCTAGAAATGTCTAACATAGAATTAAGCATAGGTTTAGACTGATAACTCCCCTATTAAGTCCTTAAGCTCAAGCTTTGTCTTCCATCACCAAGAGGCTAAAGATTTAACCTCTCATGTCTTTAAACTGATCATAATTGCTCCAAGTATGAACAGCCATAAGTGATGCTAAAAATGGAGTTGGAAAAATAGGGAAGAAGGCGGTTGGAGTGGTTTGATCGGTTCAGAATCGCAGAAAATGATGAAGAAGTAAGGAAAAATAAAGGTTTTGGGTATGAAATCAATAGAGACTTGAGAGGAAATGGTGGTGGCTTCTATCCTTGTAAATCTGTAGAATAGAGAAGTCTCTTTTCATGGTGGTTGTCCCCTTTAGGTGCAGAAGCTCAGAAACCTTTTCTAAAAGCATAGCTTCACTTAACGCATTCAGGTCACGACCTCAGAAATCTCAGGTCATGACTTTGGAGACGAGGTCGCGACTTCAAAATCCCATATCGTGACCTGGGGAGACAGAGAGCATTCAGTTTTGACCTAGCTCCAAAACATATAGCTACACTTAAAGGGCATCCAGGTCGCAACTTTAGAAGTCCACGTCACAACGTGGGGAGGTAGAATACTCCAACTCTTGCGCTTTGGTCCTTATAACTTTATGGCTCCATCAATGCTCCATCTTGGGTCTTAGGTCCTTCTCCAATTGCCTGAAAATCACAACAAAGAGCTTTATAAAGACTAACTAATTACGGATCAAGCAATTATGAATAAGGAGAGAAAATTGACCCCCTTTTTACCCCTAAAGCAGCAAAATGCAATGGATGAATCAATGTAATCAAATGAATATAAATGCATACATAATGAGGGTAAAAGTATTGCAAAATATTAGAAAACACTTGAGAAAATCATATAAAGATAGGGTTCTATTACCTGTACATTAAAATTTAAAGTTTGTTTATTGGGTTACTGTTCATTGGAAAAATTCCAGATTTTTGGTTCAACTTTGAAAATTCATAACTAATTATAGAAAAATCGTATTGAGGTGAATTCAAAATTCTATTTAATCCTCTTTCAATTTTCTATGGCAAAAAGATATAAAACTAGACTTAAACCTTATCAATTCGTACAGTTTATTTATGGAAGTTTACTGTTTATTTGGTAAAAAATATACTTTTCAAATTCTCTGCCCTAACTTTGATTAAGCATAACTTTTAGCACACACATCTATTTTAAGTGATCTACCACTTGTTTTAAAGATTTAGATGTGTAATTTAATCATGCCAAATTTCACGAGTAGAATCAAACATTTGCCTCACTTCACTTTGTCACTATTTCGTGACTTAATGAGGGGTAACTTTTCCCCCTAACTTGAATTAACAACTCATTACTAATTCTTCCATGCATAATACCATTCCATCCATGCACTAACCATTCCCATACATCATCATAACCAATTATACATGCTATCATCATCAGTTAACATCACATAACATCAGTGGCTTGCTCAACCTTTACCATTCCTCTTCCTTTATGTCTCATGGCCCTAAATGTATCAACACATAATTGCCATTTATTCATTAGAGCCATGGTAACTAACAATATCAATACTTTGTTCTCTGTAGACTATATTAACTACTAACTTTTGAGTTTGATTTTTAACCTTTCAAAAATTAATTTCACGTGTTATTCTCACATAATTTTGCATGTAGAATTCATTTTCAAGCTCAAAAGTATCAAAATCAAACTCCTTCCTACTCAAACTGATATGGCTAAACATAATTTTTCTTTTGAAATACATTGGAAGCATCAAAATCATCAAAATCTAATCCTAGCCCTAAAGAGCAGCTCTGGCCAAAACCTTACTTGAGTTACATAATCATGAAATCTTTTACAAATCAAGCAACAAGCACTTGACTCTCATTCCTTTCAAGCCTTTAAACATTATTCTAATATTAATTTCACCTTCCCTTTAACTTAGAAATTTCATGCAACATACCCTTTAGGGTTTTAAGATCCCAAAAACCATCAAAATCCATAGCCAAGCTCAATAATAATAAAGGTAGTGAAAACTACATCAAAAACCATGAATATACCTTGTTTTGGAGCTTGATCAACATGGGATCACTTGATCTTCCTCTTCTCCCTTCTTCCTCTTCTCCATGGCCTTCTCTCCCTCTTTCTTCAACTTGGTCGAAACTTGGCCTACAGGGAGGGGAGGGGCTATTTATAGTAAGTAAGATTAAATCTTGGCCATTGATCTTATGTATGTGTGGCTTAATCTTGGGCATTCATTTAATCTTTCCGTATGATCTTTCCATGTGTCCCTCATCCCTTATCTTCCATGCTGATCAAGCTAAGTGTCCAGCTTCTAGATTGCTTACATTACCTTGCTTAAATCATGCTTACATCATCAAGCCACATGTCTCTCATCCAACTGTACACGTAATACCTTCTTTTCCTATCTAATTGTACACATAATCCTTTACATTTCCCTTCATCATTATGGCACTAAAATAGAGAGGAAATTAATAGAAAATTCGTGCAAAATGTAGCCCCTAGATATTCCTCCACCTATCCTACCATTCTACACTGTATCAGGTATTTTTTTCAGGTGCTTACTTACTGGGTGCCATTGGGATATGTTCTGGCACTATTTTCTCATCTCAAATAAGTCCACATATGGTGCTATCTTAGAGAAGCATAGAAGAAAATAGTTAGCTCTGCTGACAGGCTACTTAGCCTTACTGAGTCATGCAGTAGAAATTTCACTGTAACTGGTAGACAGAGGATTGTCTAAAACGTACTCGTACTGCATTCTAATTTTTCTACTGTCTATAAATATCTCCTCGTGACTCAACATGATGACTCGTAGGTATCATAATTGTGTCATAAATGAATTTGGCAGCTTAGCATGCTGACTCAGCGCCATAATAAATGTGTCATCATTACCTTTAGATATCTTCTTTGATTTTGTCTCCTATTTAGAGGACAAAATTATTTAACATTTGACTGGGGTATTTTATTCAATCTAGAACTCTAAAAATTCATCTAAAAATACCATAAGATTTCTTAAATTTTAGAGAAAATATATGGATTTTCTTAGGCCATAACTCAATTCGTAGGCATTTTCTTTTTGAATTTCTCGTAAATTGCTCTTTTTCGGCATAACTAGATTTTAAATATTCTTAAAGCCATTCTGCTGGCCTCCAAGGGATGAGGCTAATTTTATAACTTTTCGTAGTCTCTTAACTCATGAATCCCCATTTTTACTTACATTTGAGGCCTCTTCATGGCTCAAATAATTAAATCTAGCTTTATACCTTAAAATGAGCCATAATCTTTAAAATTCATTTAAAGTCAATCTAGGGCATTTTTGTAATTTTTCTTCAAAATCATATTTTTTGTATTTTTTGTAATACAGGCCTTAATATGGTATTTTCTATTTTATGGGATTTTTCTAAAATTTTTTGGCATAATTTCTATTTTTGCCCTTACTGGCCCGAAACTTTGCAAAATTATGATTTTGCCCTTGGTTTGGCTTAGCCTCATAATTCACCTCATTAAGGCCTTTAGTATAACCTTTGACCTACATTCATCTCCATTTCTCATTCCTGGGTCTCAAGACTTCATCTGAGTCTCTAACTTCCTCTTTTCTTAGTCCCAAAAACTTTCCCTTTTCGATTTAATCCTCGAGAATCCCTCTATCCCTCCAGAGAATCTCTGGAACTCCTGCCAAAAGGAGTCTGGTAGCCTGCCTATTTCAAGCTAATTTTGGTACGTCTAAGCCCAAAAGTCTTGATGTTACATTATACCAACCATTCAACCACATAATTGCATATAATAGTATACTCTGACATACATTTGCATCAAAATATAGCAAAGTATCATCCAAAAGAATATTTACAAATATTCACAATGTTTTCAGGAAAAGATTAAGACATATAAAGTTTTACAATGAAAAGTCCTGCCTTTAACCCCTCAGAGCACGCATTCGTAAGCGTTATGGTTCAAGCAGATCATGACGCAAGCCCGAAGATTTAAAATTTCAACATAATTACCCAGATTACTATTTACTGTTCAATTTTTCAGATTACAGGCCCAACTTCAAAAATTCATAACTAATTCCATAAAAATCTTATTGAAGTGTTCTAAAATTCTGCAGAAATATATTTCAATGCTCTTTAAGGAAAAAATATCCAATTGGACTTATCTTTGCCCAATTTGTATAGTTTAATAATAATCAATAACATTACTATTCATTTCAAAAAAATCTGGAACTTTCAGATTCTGTGCCTTAACTTTGGAAATTTTTATCTCCTTATGTACATATCCAATTGAAGTGATTTAGCTCTCATTTTAAAGCTTGGGATGTGTATTATGAGTCTGCCAAATCTCGTGACTTAACTTATTCATTTGATAGGTCAAACTAGAGCTACAAACTCACTGCTCCAGGACTTACGTTTTATCCTGTAACATCTCTTAACTTTAATCTTTTTATTTCTTTGGCATACATAACACGGGCTTACTCTTTCCCATTCATGCTCATACACTTTTATTTATGTCATAAATATATAATTAATTACATGGCATCATTAGCATCCACAACATAAATTACATAATAGGAGAATTACACATTGAATAATAATATCATTCATTAACATGAACAATTCTCCACTTTCTTCTCCTTGCTTCTCATGCCATTATTGTCATCATTAATTGACCTAAGTGGTTGGTTAGGGAGGGGGTGAGATTCGGGAAAATCTCAGTAGCAAACAATACCATATTAATCATGCCAGATGGATGCTAATGCACATGCAACTTGCTTGTTCTCTTGTTAGTTAGTGACATATTAGCATGATTAAAGCTACTTTCTTGATGCACGACCATGGAGACATAATCTACTCATCATAAATAGCATTTATAGTAGCCAATACATGCACAACAACATTCAAACATCATGTACAACAATACACAAGCATACACACATCAAGCAATGATAATAGGTAAGT
Organism: Neltuma alba; assembly: GCF_004799145.2. Taxonomy (NCBI): domain Eukaryota; kingdom Viridiplantae; phylum Streptophyta; class Magnoliopsida; order Fabales; family Fabaceae; genus Neltuma; species Neltuma alba. The sequence continues at coordinate 33,551 of NW_021633188.1, forward strand.
ACATACCTTGCACCTCAAGCTTTCTCTTACTTTTCCTTTGACTCCCTTGAATTTCCAATGATGTGGGCATTCGATCAACATCACCAAACATCCTCTTGGATATTCCAAGATCCTAAACATAGTCATAATGATCATACAATCTATTAGGACCACTAGATTACATAATATTCAAGACTACCTCTCTTGAACCTCAACCCTTTCTCTTGGCTTTAGGGTTTTCTTTCTAGCTTTTCTAACATAAATCTCATCATTTCACATCCTAAGATCTATTTCTTGTTAATTAGGACCACTTTAGATGGCCTTAGATTCAAGAAGATCAAATCTGAAAATTTTGCTTCACGGGTACTGTTCGCGTAGAAATTCCAGAATTTTTGCTCAACTTTGAAAATTCATAATTAATTCTAGAAAAATCAAAATTGACTGGTTCCAAGTCTCACTGAAATATACTTAAGTTAAATTCAAAGGAAAAATAGTTTTAGGAACCAATTCTATGCTGAACAGTACCAGAATTGTACGGAACTCGACACTCTTCCAAAAGTTCAACACTGTTTCCAGATTTCAAACCCTAATTTTGAAAAATCACCATAAATCGTACACATATCCAAATGAAGTGTTCTACC